>NC_057808.1:15238714-15538714 GCF_018294505.1 Triticum aestivum | reverse complement strand
CAATATGACTAATTGCGATGAATAACATTACTTACGGATAAATGGTCAAGGAAGGTGTTAAACTGGGTATTGTCTTTCTCATTCCTGTACTGGATCCACGTTGGGAGGATACGTGCATGACACCTAACGGCAACGGCTGCCTCTGATACTAACTTGGCTGACTCTGTAGCATCACGTGGCCTTTTTAAACCTGCCTCAAAATGGATCTCCATTCTTCCTCCTTTAGATTTTGTTAATCTATCAAGCATTATCCCTGATGTCTGTTTCCGCTTGCATCGTGGTGCTAGTTCAACAATGAATATGGAAAGTGTTAGGGTACATCAAACTGCGAGAGTACATATAAAGGAGCATGCAACTACAACTTGACTCGGTCAGGTACCGTCTTGGTGTTGATGCTCATGAGGTTCATCTGATCTTGCCAAGTCCTGTTGTGTCAGCAGTGCTTCGGAAGTAGTGTTAGGTGTGAAGGCAGCTTTGGAACTGGCCAGTTCCAGAGAAAACAAACGAGTAACTCGGTGAGATGCTGGTACAGTTGAAGCGGATGCTGCAGCTGGTGGAGCAGGTGATACTGTGTTTGTAGATTTAGCCGGTGGACTTGGACCTTCTACTGCACTATAAGTACCAGCAGAATCTGGATGGCCGATCCTTTTCCGTTTCACCCGACGAGTAACACCACTCCCTACTATATTATTTTCCTTGCTCTTTTTTGACTTTGCCATGTCAAGCCGTACCCACAACACAAAAGAATAAAATCGCTCTTCAGAACTCATTGATGCATGATATAGACAAGCAATACTTTGATGTAAGACAACCGTATGAGGATGGAATATGTAAGGAAAACAAGACGGCATGACATATTCACAGCTACGATGTGTAAACTAAGCAGAAGGATTTTCAAGAAAATAGAAGTGATGCAAGCTAGACACCATATGAAAGATGCAACCAATATTACTCTGCCAAGTTAAAAGTGTCTTGTCATAAGTGGCAATTCGAAAAATTAGAAGCAGTACAACGTAGAAATCAATGCAAGATGCAACCACTATCAAACTGCCATGTTAAAAGTGTCCAATCATGAGTGACTGATGCGGGATACACAACAACAGTACTTTGATGTAAGAACATGGTATGATAGATAGATGCAGTGTATTCTAGACACAGAACGCCATGTCATATGCACAGTATAACGTATGAACTCAGCAGGTGCAATTTAATCAAAATAGAAGAAATACAGGCTAGACAACATATGCAACATGAAACCAATTATCACACTGTCAACTTAGAGCAAGCACCTGCGATGGAGTACGGGAGATGAACTCATCATGTAGACTTGGGACTTCGACTTCATTAGCAGTAGCAGTGGCAAATCTAGAGAGTCTCTGTTTGCGTCGATGCAGAGGACCACCAACATCCCCTAACTTACTATTTTCCTTCCTATTTTCTGATATTGCCTTATGAAGTCAAAACCACAAGAAGACAAATAAAATTAGCTCTGCATAACTGGTTGATGCATGATACAAACGAACACTACTTTGATGTAAGGCAAGCACAGGATAGGAGGATGGAATATATACAAAAAAAGACAGCGTTTCATATTCACACGTACGATAGGACGATGGAATATGGATGAAAAAACAGTAAGCGGAGGGCATTTCAACAAAATTAGAAGAAATGAAAGCTAGGCACAATATGAAATGCAACCAATATCACTCTATCAGGTAAAAAGTGTCTCGTCGTAAGTGCCATTTCAAGAAATTAGAAGCAGTACAAGCTAGAAGACAATGCAAGATGCAACCTACATCACAGTCCCAAGTTAAATGTGTCTTATGGGTAAGTAATCGTTGCAGGTATAAGTTGTAAGCTATGCAGATGCAATTCCACATAATCAGAAGCAATACAAACTAGACATCATACGGAAAACGCAACCACATATAACAGTTCCAAGTTAGAGCAAGCACCTGTGATGGTGGAGTAGGGGAGATGTGCTCATCATGTACACGTATGTTCTAGAAACAGGAACATGTGTCATATTCACACGCATTATGTGTAAAGTAGCAGATGCAATTCAACAAAGTTAGAAGCAATACAAGCTAGACATCATACGCAACATGCAACCACATATAATAGTGCCAAGTTAGAGCAAGCACCTGTGTCGGGGGGATGGACCCTAGGCAGGCAACGGAACCCGGATCCTCTTCAAAAACAATGGGGCTGGCACCGCCCCTCAATACCGGCGCGCGCTTGGCCGGGTCGCTCGACCCGGCCAAGCCCCCCAAGCCGGCCAGACTAGCCGACCCGGCAAGACACGTCGACTCGGCCCCAACAACTGGCGCAAGACAGCCGAACCCGGCACGGCCAAAGCCTCCTCACCAAGCCAGCGCCACCCATGGCGTGCTACGCAATCCAGCCGCGGGTCAACTCCTATCCCATCCAGGCCGTATGACGGGGACGAGACTTCAATCAACGATGACCGAGGCAACAATGCCCCGCCCATGCCTCTGGTCAGCAGGAACGTGGCAACAGTGCCCCCACCCTCACCGCTGACGACAGCAAGCGGCAACCTGACGCAGAGCACTGTACGCGACTCAACTCGGCCACGCCCTGACGATCGACAAGACGGCGCACAGTCCCCTAGGCTTGCGGGGCCCACACCTAGGGGAACTCGGCGAACCACAAGCCCTCAGCGGGGCCCAGCCCGGGTCCCCGGACACCGACAACACGGACCCACCGACTTATAACATTACCATTGTACCCCCGAGGGGTTGGACTATAAAACCCCCGGGAGCCCACGATCAAGCGAGAGGCGAAGCAGGAGGACTAGCCACAAAAACAACACCACCGGAGAGAAGGGGCAGCCCAAGCCTTGGCCAGCTTCCTTTCTCCCTCATATAGCTCCAGGAGCAACATTGTACTATCGATCATCCAACTACACTCGGCAGGACTAGGGGTATTATCTCTCCGGAGAGCCCCGAACCTGGGTATGTCCGGCGTCCCGTGCCCGCTCATGCCAACCTCGCCTCTGGAGCCCACCAGCGCCCTCAAGCCTCCTCCTCTCTTTAGCCATCCCTTGGCATCTGCCGTGCACCCACCACGACAGTTGGCGCCCACCGTGGGGCAGCTCGAGGAGCTGGCTGGGAGCATGCTTCGGACGGGGCCCTTCTCCTATGCCGACGAGTCCATCGCTCCAGCGGACGACGTCGTCGGCGCGCTTGTCGGCTCCTTTGCCGCGCTGCGCATCTCTGATGCGTTCGCGGCCGACGAGTACCCCAGCGAGGTGCTCAGCTACTCCGACTCTACCCTCTCCCTCGGCGGCGGCGTTTCCGCCGGGCCAATGGACGTCATTGGGGAGGTCTTCGTCACCGGCGACGGCGCCTCCTCCTCGTCGAGCAAGACGAGGAAGGCTGCCAAAGCCAGGGCTGCAGCGGATCGGATCGAGCCGTCCGATCCGTTGTGCGCCGTGATGCAGAGTCTCCGCATGCCCATCGGCACCGACGTCGACGCCACCAACGTCGCTGAGGCCCGAACCCAGCTCGAGGAAAGGCGCCAGCAGATGCTAGACCTATCTGAGACGCTCGCCGCCACTCAGCGTCGCCTGGACGCCGCTCAGCTGGAGCACGACGCCGCTTACGGATTCATGCCCGCCGCGGCCGAGCCAAGCCGGGTCACCGATGTGCGTGCCCGGGGAAGAGCGATCGGCCGGGCCCTCGGCGCCGTCCCAACCATCCACGAGACCCCAGCGAAGAACATGCGCACTGCCCAGGCAGCCACAATCGGCCTGGACCAGCTCGCGGGTGAGGAGCTGAAGAAGCGCATCGGGCGGATGCGTGAACTCCTCCACGCCGCCAACACCCAGCAGGACCGCCTCAACCAGCTCGCCAAGCCGGCGGGATCCGGCTCCGCCCGCCTTGGCGGGCCCGGCGAACGCATCGGAGATGCGCAGCGCGGCGAAGGAGGCGGCAAGCGCGCCGACGACGTCGTCCGCTAGAGCAACGGACTCGTCGGCGTAGGAGAAGGGCCCCGTCCGAAGCATGCTCCCAGCCAGCTCCTCGAGCTGCCCCACGGTGGGCACCAACTGTCGTGGTGGGCGCATGGCAGATGCCAAGGGATGGCTAAAGAGAGGAGGAGGCTCGAGGGCGCTGGTGGGATCCAGAGGCGAGGTTGGCATGAGCGGTCGCGGGACGCCGGACATACCCAGCTTCGGGGCTCTTCGGAGAGATAATACCCCTAGTCCCGCCGAGTGTAGTTGGATGATCGATAGTACAATGTTGCTCCTGGAGCTGTATGAGGGAGGAAGGAAGCTGGCCAAGGCTTGGGCTGCCCCTTCTCTCCGGTGTTGCTGTTTTTGTGGCTAGTCCTCCTGCATCGCCTTTCGCTTCGCCTCTCGAATGATCATGGGCTCCCGGGGGTTTTATAGTCCAACACCTCGGGGGTACAATGGTAATGTTATAAGTCGGTGGGTCCGTGTTGTCGGTGTCCGGGGACCCGGGCTGGGCCCCGCTGAGGGCTTGTGGTTCGCCGGGTTCCCCTAGGTGCGGGCCCCGCAAGCCTAGGGGGACTATGCGCCGTCTTGTCGATCGTCAGGGCGTGGCCGAGTCGAGTTGCGTACAGTGCTCTCCGTCAGGTTGCCGCTTGCTGTCGTCAGCGGTGACGGTGGGGGCACGGTTGCCACGCCGGCTCTGGTCAGCGGGTAGGTGAGGGGCACTGTTGCCACGTTCCTGCTGACCAGAGGCATGGGCGGGGCACTGTTGCCTCGGTCATCGTTGATTGAAGTCTCATCCCCATCATACGGCCTGGATGGGACGGGAGTTGACCCGCGGCTGGATTGCGTAGCACGCCATGGGTGGCGCTGGCTTGGTGAGGAGGCTTTGGCCGTGCCGGGTTCGGCTGCCTTGCGCCAATTGTTGGGGCTGAGTCGACGTGTCTTGCCGAGTCAGCTAGTCTGGCCGGCTTGGGGGGGATTGGCCGGTCGAGCGACCCGGCCAAGCGCGCGCTGGTATTGAGGGGCGGTGCCAGCCCTGTTGTTTTTGAAGAGGATCCGGATTCCGTTGCCTGCCCGGGGTCCATCCCCCCGACAGTAGTCCCCGAAGCTGTGAAGGTCCGGCGTCTTCGTATGAGTGGGCCTTCGCAGTTTCCCCCTTAAGCAAGGTGGATTCTGCGAGCGCCAGGTCTGGCAACACCCACTGTGTGCCGGTTTTCTCGGAAACAGGATCGCGGCGTCTCGGTCGTGGCGGGGACTGAGAAGTCCGCCGAATCTTGGGGCAATCCCTCGGCCTTTGCGTGGGCGCCACGTGGTGCCCGGAAGCCGGAGGGGCCTGACAGGCCACGCGCGTGACGGGACCGGGCGACGGGCTGGGGCCCGCTGCCGCGCGCCCTCGGCCCAAGCGCGCGGATTTATTGTGGCGTCCGGGGGCCGAGTCACTCGTCGGTCGCGAACGCATCGGAGATGCGCTGCGCGGTGAAGGAGGCGACAAGCGTGCCGACGACGTCGTCCGCCAGAGCGACAGACTCGTCGGCGTAGGAGAAGGGCCCCGTCCGAAGCATGCTCCCGGCCAGCTCCTCGAGCTGCCCCACGGTGGGCGCTAACACCGAAGCCGAAGCCAGAGAAGCCCGCGAAGATGGCGTCGACCTGCTCGAAGAAGCACGCCTCCTGGCGCTCAGTCGCTCGGCCATCTAACAGCAAGGCTCGAGGCACTACCACAGCAAGAAGATCAAGCCCCTCGCGTTCCGCGAGGGCGACCTCGTCCTCCGACTCGTCCAAGAGTAGGCAGGCCAGCACAAGCTGTCCCCTCCATGGGAGGGCCCATTCATCGTGAGCAGGGCCTTGCATGACCGCAACGCCTACTACCTCATCGATGCACGCAAGTCGAGGAAGCACAAGAAGGACACCGCCGGTGAAGAAATGACCCGGCCGTGGAACGCGGAACTCCTCCGCCCGTTTTACAGTTAGCCGCACGAGCGTATGTATCATCGCCTTTTGCAAATGCATGAAACTATGGGGTCCCCGAACGAGACTCGGGGGCTGCCTTTTGTCGACCAATTTATTGTGTCCCTATTTTCTTGCATCACTATACCACTGAACCCGGCCACCGGTCCGACTCGCTCGACCCGGGGGCTCGGGGGCTGGCCGGCTCGGTCGCTACCCCGCCGCCTTACTTGGTGATTCCTGATAAAGTTAGGATGCCGCGGTCCCCCACTTCGCCCTAAAGCCACAGATCCAGCTTTGGCTGTCGGCTGGCAAGCACAACGGGCCAAGGTCCTTTACGCTTCATACACTAAGCCAAAGGTTGCCGGGTCGATCAACCCGGCCCGCCATTCATCAAATGAACAGCCACACGACCGGCTGCTCCCCAACCGCTTCGCCGGATTGCCGCCAGCCGGCCCAGGGGGTGTTTCGCTCGTGCTCAACGTTTCGAGGGACCCAAGTCCTACGCGCTCCTCTCAAAGAACCGAACTCCTTGTCACGGACCGGAGCTTCGGCCGTTTGACTCGCGCGGGGGGGGGGGGGGGAGGTTTGAGAAAGGAAAAGCGAATGAAATTGGTCCAAAAAAGGAAGGCAAAAAAGCAAAAGCACCCACGACATCTACAAGTATTTAAGAAAAGGTCCACGGCCCGAGTTCATTACACCCTAAAAACCCCCAGTGGGTGGGTGGACCTGCTATTTAACAGATTTTACACAAAGTGTCTCAGGCATCTCCAGCGCCGCGTCGCGACATCGACGGCTCTCCCCTCGCAGCCTCCGGGTCCAGCGAGGTGCCGGTGCCCTCCTCAGCATCCGCGTCGCGGTAGACGCCCGTCTCCTCCGAGCTCCCCTCCGGATCGTGGAGGAGCAAGCCGTAGTCGTCGCCGTCCACGACCCCGCCGTCTTCCGTCTGCTCCGGATGGAACTCGTCATGGAAGGCGAACTCGGCGATGTAGCTGGCCCGGGAGGCGATCCGGCCGGCTTGCTCCTGCAAGAGCTGCTCCGAACCGGCCCGCTGGCCCATCAACGCGTCCAGCTGCAGGTCCGGATGCCAGGACAGCACGAACCGGAGCGCCATCTCAGCACCGGCACGAGCGGCGGAGACGCGCCACTCGCCAAGCAGGTCCGGCCCCATCTCCAACCAACGCGCCAAGCACGAGAAGCTGCTCGGTTGGACGAAGTCCGGCCATAGGGCCGCCGTCATCGCGGTGCCGGCCTGGGACAGCCGCCCCAACTGCGTTCCCAGAACCTGCAGGCGGGCCTCAGCGGTGGCGATGATCTCCGGGAAGGTCCAGGCCACCCGCGGATCCGTCCCGGACCCAACGACGCCGGTCAGGTCACGCTGATAGCGGACGGCTTCCTCCGCCAGCCGCTGCGTCTCTGGGAAGGCCCCTGCCGCAAAGGAAGAAGCGAGTTAGAAGAAGAACAGCAAGGAAGAAAGGCCGAATCCCGACACGGCAAATGACAAGAAAAAAGCACTTACTCGAGAAGGACTCTTCCAGGTGCTGCGCCTCAAGCAACGTACCACGCCGCTCCCGCTCGATGGCGCGGTGGCGCTCCTCGAGCGCCTTCTCCAGATTGGCCGCCTTGGCAAGGGTCGCCTTCAGCTCGGCGTCCTTGTCTTCGGCCGCCTTCTCGGCCGCCTCGCGGCGACGGGCCTCGTCCTGACGGGCCCCCTCAGCTGTGGTGACCTGCCTCCGCAGGTGATCCACCTCGGCCTGGAGCCGGCCCTTGTCGTCGGCCAGCTGGCCGCGCTGCGGGTCCGCCTCCACCAGGGCCTGCTGCGCCTCTGCCACATTGGCGGCTTCCGCCTTAAGGAGCTCCACCTCGGCCTCGAGGCGGCTCTTGTGACCCGCCAGCTGCTCATGCAGCCGGTTGGCCTCGTCGAGAGACCGCCGAGCCGCGGCCGCCTCCGCCCTCGCCTGCGCCGCCTCGACGCAAAGACGGCTGGTGTCGGCAACGAGCCGGTCATAGTGATGACCGGCCCGGAGCAGACGAGTCCGCCAAGACAGCACCTCGGCTGCGAAAAAGAAGGACTCGGCAGAAGAAAAAAGCAAGACTTAAGATTTGGCCCAACTGTTACACAGTTGGCCTGAATCTTGGGGGCTACAACGAGTGGGTGCGCTAGCGCGCCCCCACTAGAAAAGAGCACAAGGATACCTGCGGCGACATGGAGCTCCTCCTTGGCGGCAAGCCGCTCCACGAGCTCCTGGTTCTTGCCCAGGAGACGATTGTAGGCGGCGACCTGGAAGGCGTCGAGATACTGAAGAGAGCACAAATCAGAACAAGGCCAACACTCTAAAGATTCGACCCAACTACTACGTAGTTGGCCCGAACCTCGGGGCTACACCCAGTGGGTGCGCTGGCATGCCCTCACAAAGAAGAAAATTGCAAGAAGACTTACCAGAACGGCGCGCTCCAGGTCACGTGACTGCTCCACCTCGGCCTGGGCGAAGGCCTCGAGCCCTTTCGTCCGGCCTCGCAGGCGGCGACTAACGGCATCCAGCGCCTCGACCTCCTGGGTCTGAGGCCCGAAGATAACGGCGCCCCCCGCTCCGCGCTGGCTGCGGCACGGCAGCTCGGCGCTCTCCCTGCCGGGGCACCAAGGCGTGCTCCTCGCCGGCTCGCGACGCGGCCAGCACCTCCTCCGGGACGCCCTGCGTCCCCGTCCCTGACCCGAACGCCGGGACGCCCTGCGTCGCCATCTCCGGCCAAGCTGCCGAGGTGACCTCCGGCACCGCCGCCCGCGGTGCCTCCTCCAAAACCGGCGGCGCCTCCGCCGCCGCCGCCCGCAGCGTCTCTTCCAAAACGCCGCCGCCTCCACCACCATCAGTCCCCGCTCGCTCGGCCACGTCGGCCCGCGGCGGGGTGTCATCCTCCACCTCCACGACCCCCCGGTCGGGGGTCACCACCTCAGCTCGGCCTCCACGGCCGCGCTCCCTCACCGACGACGACTCAAAGACCGTCGCCGCCACCACCGTGCCCACCGGCATCTCGCGCCAGACCGGCTCCGCGCCGGGTCGCGCCCATGCCGCCGCCGCGTCGGTCCAAGCACGGACCGAGGCCGCCTCCAGCTCCGCCTCAGCCCGGTTCCTGTCCCGCTAGGCCAAGGCTTCGGCGTCATTCGGATCTAGGCCGAGGTCCGAGTCGGCCCGTCCCTCCGCCTCGGCCTGGTCAGCAAGGTCGGACCGGCTCCTGCGGAACGCGGCCCCTTCAGCGGTCGCGGTTTCCGCCGCCGCCCTCGCCAGCACGATTGGCGACCTAGAGAAGAAGACAGAATGAGCAGAAAAGAAACAAGACTAGCTCAAGAAAAAACCTGAGCACAAACAAGAGATGAAGCTTACCCTGCCAAGACCGGGACCGGGGTTGGCCTCCCGTGCCCGCCGCCACGCTTCCTCATGGCCGGCCTCCCGGCCCCGGCCGGGTCCGCCGTGCGCTTCGGGGCCCGGGGTCGCGGCGCGACGCTGTCTTTCCCATGCGGGCGGCTCGGCGCCGCCCCATGCGAGGACCCGGCTCCGCCCGCATCGTCGCCTCCCCCGCCCAACGCCACTACACCAACAACTGGCATCAGCACCGGCCGTTCCGTGCCGCGGTCAGCAATTCAAGACACATGAAGAAAAACGCGAGACTTACCCGCGCGACGCCCAGCGCCAGCGTCGGACTCGGCCTCCTCCTCCCCGCCACGAGCCACGGGCTCCTCTGGCGCCACCGGCTCCACCTGCGACGGAGCCCGGGCGTAAGGATGCCGAATCGCGTTCAGAAGTACCCCCCGCGTCGTGTCAGGACGGATGAGAAGGTGCACGGCAGCAAAGTGAGAAGACCAGACACTCACCTGCGGCGCCGAGTTCGACTAGCTGTACGGTGCCTTGCCGAACCGTCAGTCCTCCCCAAGGTTGGCCTTGGAGATGTCGTTCACGCCGCGCGCGACCTGCTCCGCGGACAGCCGCGTCGACCCCATGCGGTTGGGGTCTTGAAGGCCGACCATTTCGCCGATGAGGCAGGAGCGCCCCTGAAGCGGAAGGACCCGGCGCATGATGAACGCGGCGAGGTGGTCGGTGCCAGTGAGCCCCTCCCGCGTCCTCATCACCGTCACCCGCTTGCAGAGATTAACGATCTCCTGCGACGGGCGCTTGGGCGAGTAGCCCTAGTTCGTCTTCGCCCGCGGCGGTGCGATGGTGAAGGCCGGAAGATTGATGCGATCCGCTCCAAGGTTGCGGACGTAGAAGAAGGAGTTCCGCCACTTCTTGGCAGAGTCCTCCAGCGGGATCTTGGGGAAATCCGCCCCCGACCGCTTCAAGATGACGGCGGCGCCGCAATCGGTGAACTCCCCAGCCGACGGGCCCTGCTGCTTCAAGGAGAAGAAGCGCGCCCAGAGGTCGATCGTAGGCTCAACCCCCAGGTACCCCTTGCAGAGGGTGACGAAGCCGGAGAGCTGAACGATGGCGCCGGCGCCAAGATGATGCGGCTGGAGTCCGAAGAACTCCAGGAAAGCGCGGAAGAAGGTGCTCGCCGGCAGCCCTAACCCGCGCTTGAAGTGCGTGAGGAAGACCATGCGCTCCTGCCCCTCGGGCAGAGGCCTCTGCTCGCCGTGCGGCAGGCGGACGCTGACGTCTGTCTCCCGCAGCAGGCGCCGCGTCGCCCGGAGTTGGGTGATGTCCTCGGAGGTGACGTTTGAGCCCATCCAGGAGCCCGATGGCAGCGACATGATCGAAGGAAGAAGAAGGAAGATGGACGGCGAAGGAGTTCTGCCAGGAGCAGCGGGCGCCGCAGTGCGTCTGTTGCGAAGAGCGGAGCGAGAGCAAAGGGACAGGAGGGCGCGAGCAAGACTAATGTCCGCCGCCCCCGCCCCCCCGATTTATAACCCTCGGTTTGAACGTGGGGAAGTGGGATCATCTGCATGCGCCTGTTCCACTACCCCGCAATAAGTGCACGCGTGCACGCGCAGTAACTGCCCGGGGAAGAGCAACCGGCCCCCGGACGCCGCAATAAATCCGCGCGCTTGGGCCAAGGGCACGCGGCGGCGGGCCACAACCCGTCGCCCGGTCCCGTCACGCGTGTGGCCTGTCAGGCCCCTCCGGCTTCCGGGCACCATGTGGCGCCCGTGCAAAGCCCGAGGATTGCCCCAAGATTCAGCGGACTTCTCGGTCCCCGCCACGACCGAGACGCCGCGATCCGGTTTCCGAGAAATCGGCACACAGTGGGTGTTGCCGGACCTGGCGCTCGCAGAATCCACCTTGCTTAAGGGGGAAACTGCGAAGGCCCACTCATGCAAAGATGGCGGACCTTCACAGCTTCGGGGACTACTGTCGGGGGGATGGACCCCGGGCAGGCAACGGAACCCAGACCCTCTTCAAAAACAACGGGGCTGGCACCACCCCTCAATACCGGCGCGAGCTTGGCCGGGTCGCTCAACCCGGCCAAACCCCCCAAGCCGGCCAGGCTAGCCGACCCGGCAAGACACGTCGACTCGGCCCCAACAACTGGCGCAAGACAGCCGAACCCGGCACGGCCAAAGCCTCCTCACCAAGCCAGCGCCACCCATGGCGTGCTACGCAATCCAGCCGCGGGTCAACTCCCGTCCCATCCAGGCCGTATGACGGGGACGAGACTTCAATCAACGATGACCGAGGCAACAGTGCCCCACCCATGCCTCTTGTCAGCAGGAACGTGGCAACAGTGCCCCTCACCTACCCGCTGACCAGGGCCGGCGTGGCAACAGTGCCCCCACCCTCACAGTTGACGAAAGCAAGCGGCAACTTGACGGAGAGCACTGTACGCGACTCGACTCGGCCACGCCCTAACGATCGACAAGACGGCGCACAGTCCCCCTAGGCTTGCAGGGCCCACACCTAGGGGAACCCGGCGAACCACAAGCCCTCAGCGGGGCCGAGCCCGGGTCCCCGGACACCGACAACACGGACCCACCGACTTATAACATTAGCATTGTACCCCTGAGGGGTTGGACTATAAAACCCCCGGGAGCCCACGATCAAGCAAAAGGAAAAGCAGGAGGACTAGCCACAAAAACAGCAACACCGGAGAGAAGGGGCAGCCCAAGCCTTGGCCAGCTTCCTTCCTCCCTCATACAGCTCCAGGAGCAACATTGTACTATCGATCATCCAATTACACTCGGCAGGACTAGGGGTATTATCTCTCCGGAGAGCCCCGAACCTGGGTATGTCCGGCGTCCCGCGCCCGCTCATGCCAACCTCGCCTCTGGAGCCCACCAGCGGCCTCGAGCCTCCTCCTCTCTTTAGCCATCCCTTGGCATCTGCCGTGCGCCCACCACGACAACCTGTGATGGTGGAGTAGGGGAGATGTGCTCATCATCTACACTGCTACGTTGACTGTCTAGCCTTGCGTTGTCTTGCGAATCTTGTTGGGAGGATCACATAGTAGAATCTGTAGAGAACCTCCATTTCAGTTGCTCGGAAGGACCACCATCATCCAATGCCTTGCCAATTTCCTTCAGCTTTCTTGATTTTGCATTGTGAGGTCAAACCGACAAGAAAAAGGAATATAATTCGCTCTTCAGAACTCATTCATGCATGATACTGACGAACACTACCCTGATGAAAGGCAAAGTCATGATACGAGGATGGAATATGTACAAAAAAATGGACGGCTTGACATATTCACACCTATGATGTGGGAACTAAGCACAAGGCACTTCAACAAATTAGAAGCACTGCAAACTAGACACCATATGAAAGGTGCAATCAATATCACGCTGCCAAGTTAACAGTGTCTCGTCATAGGTGGCGTTCATCAAACTAGAAGCAATACATGCTAGAAATCATATTCAAGACGCAAACCAATATCACACTGCCAACTTAAAGGTGTTCCATCATAAGTGACTGATGCAGGATACACAAGAAGAGTAGTTTCATGTAAGAACATGGTGTGATAGACAGATATAGTATGTACCAAAAACAGGAAAGCGTGTCATATTCACACGTATCATGTGTAAGCTAAGCAGATGCAGTTTACACTAATTAGGAGCAATACAAGCTAGACACCATATGCAACATGCAACCAGATATCACACTGCCAAGTTAGAGCAAGCACCTTGGATGGTGGAGTAGGGGAACGGAGACTTGGACCTTGTAATGCACAATCAGTACGAGGAGAATCGGTACAGATGCTCCGTTTACGTTGCTGCAGAGGACCACCATCATCGTCTTCCTTACTCTTTTCCTTCCTATTTCTTGATTTTGCATTGTCAAGTCAAACCCACAAGAAAAAGGAATAAAATTTGCTCTTCAGAACTCATTGATGCATGATACTGACGAACACTACTCCAATGAAAGGCAAAGTCATGATACGAGGATGGAATATGTACGAAAAAATGGACGGCTTGACATATTCACACCTATGATGTGGTAACTAAGCACAAGGCACTTCAACAAATTAGAAGCACTGCAAACTAGACACCATATGAAAGGTGCAATCAATATCACTCTGCCAAGTTAAAACTGTCTCGTCATAGGTGGCGTTCATCAAACTAGAAGCAATACATGCTAGAAATCATATTCAAGACGCAAACCAATATCACACTGCCAACTTAAAGGTGTTCCATCATAAGTGACTGATGCAGGATACACAAGAAGAGTAGCTTCATGTAAGAACATGGTGTGATAGACAGATATAGTATGTACCAAAACAGTAAAGCGTGTCATATTCACACATATCATGTGTAAGCTAAGCAGATGCAGTTTACACTAATTAGGAGCAATACAAGCTAGACACCACATGCAACATGCAACCAGATATCACACTGCCAAGTTAGAGCAAGCACCTTTGTTGGTAGAGTAGGGGAGTGGAGACTTGGACCTTGTAATGCACTATCAGTACAAGGAGAATCTGTTGGGAATCGTAGCATAATTTAAATTTTTCCTACGCTCACCAAGATGCATCTATGGAGTCTACTAGCAACGAGGGGAAAGGAGTGCATCTACATACCCTTGTAGATCGCGAGCGGAAGCGTTCCAATGAACGTGGATGACGGAGTCGTACTCGCCGTGATCCAAATCACCGATGACCGAGTGCCGAACGGACGGCACCTCCGCGTTCAACACACGTACGGTGCAGCGAAGTCTCCTCCTTCTTGATCTAGCAAGGGGGAAGGAGAGGTTGATGGAGATCCAGCAGCACGACGGCGTGGTGGTGGATGTAGCGGGTCTCGGCAGGGCTTCGCCGAGCTTCTGCGAGACGGAGAAGTGTAGCAGGGGAGGAGGGAGGCGCCCAAGGCTGTTTTGTTGCTGCCCTCCCTCCCCCCCTTTTATATAGGCCCCCTGGGGGGCGCCGGCCCTGGAGATGGGATCTCAAGGGGGGCGGCGGCCAAAGGGGGGAAGGGCGTGCCTTGTCCCCCAAGGAAAGTGGGAAGCTCCCCCCCTAGGGTTCCCAACCCTAGGCGCATGGGGGGAGGCCCATGAGGGGGCGCCCAGCCCACTAGGGGCTGGTTCCCTTCCCACTTCAGCCCACGGGGCCCTTCGGGATAGGTGGCCCCACCCGGTGGACCCCCGGGACCCTTCCGGTGGTCCCGGTTCAATACCGGTAACCCCCGAAACTTTCCCGGTGGCCGAAACTTGACTTCCTATATATAATTCTTCACCTCCAGACCATTCCGGAACCTCTCGTGACGTTCGGGATCTCATCCAGGACTCCGAACAACTTTCGGGTTTCCGCATACACATATCTCTACAACCCTAGCGTCACCGAACCTTAAGTGTGTAGACCCTACGGGTTCGGGAGACATGCAGACATGAACGAGACGCCTCTCCGGTCAATAACCAACAGCGGGATCTGGATACCCATGTTGGCTCCCACATGTTCCACGATGATCTCATCGGATGAACCACGGTGTCGAGGATTCAATCAATCCTGTATGCAATTCCCTTTGTCAATCAATATGTTACTTGCCCGAGATTCGATCGTCGGTATCCCAATACCTTGTTCAATCTCGTTACCGGCAAGTCTCTTTACTCGTACCGCAATGCATGATCCCGTGACTAACGCCTTAGTCACATAGAGCTCAATATGATGATGCATTACCGAGTGGGCCCAGAGATACCTCTCCGTCATACGGAGTGACAAATCCCAGTCTTGATCCGTGCCAACCCAACAGACACTTTCGGAGATACCCGTAGTGCACCTTTATAGTCACCCAGTTACGTTGTGACGTTTGGCACACCCAAAGCACTCCTACGGTATCCCGGAGCTGCACGATCTCATGGTCTAAGGAAAAGATACTTAACATTGGAAAAGCCCTAGCAAACGAAACTACACGATCTTTTATGCTATGCTTAGGATTGGGTCTTGTCCATCACATCATTCTCCTAATGATGTGATCCCGTTATCAATGACATCCAATGTCCATAGCCAGGAAACCATGACTATCAGTTGATCAACGAGCTAGTCAACTAGAGGCTTACTAGGGACACGTTGTGGTCTATGTATCCACACATGTATTACGATTTCCGGACAATACAATTATAGCATGAACAATAGACGATTATCATGAACAAAGAAATATAATAATAACCATTTATTATTGCCTCTAGGGCTTATTTCCAACAGTCTCCCACTTGCACTAGAGTCAATAATCTAGTTACATTGTGATGAATCGAACACCCATTGCGTCCTGGTGTTGATCATGTTTTGCCCTAGGGAGAGGTTTAGTCAACGGATCTGCTACATTCAGGCCCGTATGTACTTTACAAATATCTATGTCTCCATTTTGAACACTTTCACGAATGGAGTTGAAGCGACGCTTGATATGCCTGGTCTTCCTGTGAAACCTGGGCTCCTTCGCAAGGGCAATAGCTCCAGTGTTGTCACAGAAGAGAGTCATTGGGCCCGACGCATTGGGAATCACCCCTAGGTCGGTAATGAACTCCTTCATCCAGACTGCTTCCTGTGCTGCCTCCGAGGCTGCCATGTATTCTGCTTCACATGTAGATCCTGCCACGACGCTTTGCTTGCAACTGCACCAGCTTACTGCTCCTCCATTCAAAATATACACGTATCCGGTTTCTGACTTCGAGTCATCCAGATCTGTGTTGAAGCTAGCGTCGACGTAACCCTTTACGACGAGCTCTTCGTCACCTCCATAAACGAGAAACATATCCTTAGTCCTTTTCAGGTACTTCAGGATATTCTTGACCGCTGTCCAGTGTTCCATGCCGGGATTACTTTGGTACCTTCCTACCAAACTTACGGCAAGGTTTACATCAGGTCTGGTACACAGCATGGCATACATATTAGACCCAATGGCCGAGGCATAGGGGATGACACTCATCTTTTCTATATCTTCTGCCGTGGTCGGGCATTGAGCCGTGCTCAATTGCACACCTTGCAATACAGGCAAGAACCCCTTCTTGGACTGATCCATATTGAACTTCTTCAATATCTTGTCAAGGTATGTACTCTGTGAAAGACCAATGAGGCGTCTTGATCTATCTCTATAGATCTTGATGCCTAATATATAAGCAGCTTCTCCAAGGTCCTTCATTGAAAAACACTTATTCAAATAGGCCTTTATACTTTCCAAGAATTCTATATCATTTCCCATCAATAGTATGTCATCCACATATAATATGAGAAATGCTACAGAGCTCCCACTCACTTTCTTGTAAACACAGGCTTCTCCATAAGTCTGTGTAAACCCAAACGCTTTGATCATCTCATCAAAGCGAATGTTCCAACTCCGAGATGCTTGCACCAGCCCATAGATTGAGCGCTGGAGCTTGCATACTTTGTTAGCATTCTTAGGATCGACAAAACCTTCCGGCTGCATCATATACAACTCTTCCTTAAGGAAGCCATTAAGGAATGCCGTTTTGACGTCCATCTGCCATATCTCATAATCATAGTATGCGGCAATTGCTAACATGATTCGGACGGACTTCAGCTTCGCTACGGGTGAGAAAGTCTCATCGTAGTCAACCCCTTGAACTTGTCGATAACCCTTAGCGACAAGTCGAGCTTTGTAGATGGTCACATTACCATCTGCGTCCGTCTTCTTCTTAAAGATCCATTTGTTTTCTATGGCTCGCCGCTCATCGGGCAAGTCAGTCAAAGTCCATACTTTGTTTTCATACATGGATTCTATCTCGGATTTCATGGCTTCTAGCCATTTGTCGGAATCCGGGCCCGCCATCGCTTCTTCATAGTTCGAAGGTTCACCGTTGTCTAACAACATGATTTCCAGGACAGGGTTGCCGTACCACTCTGGTGCGGAACGTGTCCTTGTGGACCTACGAAGTTCAGTAACTTGATCCGAAGCTTCATGATCATCATCATTAACTTCCTCCCCAGTCGGTGTAGGCACCACAGGAACATTTTCCCGCGCTGCGCTACTTTCCGGTTCGGAAGGGGTGACTATCACCTCATCAAGTTCCACTTTCCTCCCACTCAATTCTTTCGAGAGAAACTCCTTCTCCAGAAAGGACCCGTTCTTGGCAACGAAGATCTTGCCTTCGGATCTGAGGTAGAAGGTATACCCAATAGTTTCCTTAGGGTATCCTATGAAGACGCATTTTTCCGACTTGGGTTCGAGCTTTTCAGGTTGAAGTTTCTTGACATAAGCATCGCATCCCCAAACTTTTAGAAACGACAGCTTAGGTTTCTTCCCAAACCATAATTCATACGGTGTCGTCTCAACGGATTTCGACGGAGCCCTATTTAAAGTGAATGCGGCAGTCTCTAAAGCATAGCCCCAAAATGAGAGCGGTAAATCGGTAAGAGACATCATAGATCGCACCATATCCAATAGAGTGCGATTACGACGTTCGGACACACCATTTCTCTGAGGTGTTCCAGGCGGCGTGAGTTGTGAAACTATTCCACATTTCCTTAAGTGTGCACCAAACTCGTGACTTAAATATTCTCCACCACGATCTGATCGTAAGAATTTTATTTTCCTGTCACGTTGATTCTCAACCTCACTCTGAAATTCCTTGAACTTTTCAAAGGTTTCAGACTTGTGTTTCATTAGGTAGACATACCCATATCTACTTAAATCATCAGTGAGAGTGAGAACATAACGATATCCTCCGCGAGCCTCAACACTCATTGGACCGCACACATCGGTATGTATGATTTCCAATAAGTTGGTTGCTCGCTCCATTGTTCCGGAGAACGGAGTCTTGGTCATCTTACCCATGAGGCATGGTTCGCACGTGTCAAATGATTCGTAATCAAGAGACTCCAAAAGTCCATCTGCATGGAGCTTCTTCATGCGCTTGACACCAATGTGACCAAGGCGGCAGTGCCACAAGTATGTGGGACTATCGTTATCAACTTTACATCTTTTGGTATTCACACTATGAACATGTGTAACATCACGTTCGAGATTCATCAAAAATAAACCATTGACCAGCGGGGCATGACCATAAAACATATCTCTCAAATAAATAGAACAACCATTATTCTCGGATTTAAATGAGTAGCCATCTCGAATTAAACGAGATCCAGATACAATGTTCATGCTCAAAGCTGGCACTAAATAACAATTATTGAGGTTTAAAACTAATCCCGTGGGTAGATGCAGAGGTAGCGTGCCGACGGCGATCACATCGACCTTGGAACCATTCCCGACGCGCATCGTCACCTCGTCCTTCGCCAGTCTCCGTTTATTCCGTAGTTCCTGTTTTGAGTTACAAATATGAGCAACCGCACCGGTATCAAATACCCAGGAGCTACTACGAGTACTGGTAAGGTACACATCAATTACATGTATATCACATATACCTTTGGTGTTGCCGGCCTTCTTCTTGTCCGCTAAGTATTTGGGGCAGTTCCGCTTCCAGTGACCACTTCCCTTGCAATAAAAGCACTCAGTCTCGGGCTTGGGTCCATTCTTTGACTTCTTCCCAGTAACTGGTTTACCGGGCGCGGCAACTCCCTTGCCGTCCTTCTTGAAGTTCTTCTTACCCTTGCCCTTCTTGAACTTAGTGGTTTTATTCACCATCAACACTTGATGTTCTTTTCTGATCTCCCCTTCCGCTGATTTCAGCATTGAATATACCTCAGGAATGGTCTTTTCCATCCCCTGCATATTGTAGTTCATCACAAAGCTCTTGTAGCTTGGTGGAAGCGACTGGAGGATTCTGTCAATGACCGCGTCATCCGGGAGATTAACTCCCAGCTGAGACAAGCGGTTGTGCAACCCAGACATTCTGAGTATGTGCTCACTAACAGAACTGTTCTCCTCCATTTTACAGCTGAAGAACTTGTCGGAGACATCATATCTCTCGACCCGGGCATGAGCTTGGAAAACTAATTTCAGCTCCTCGAACATCTCATATGCTCCATGTTTCTCAAAACGCTTTTGGAGACCCGGTTCTAGGCTGTAAAGCATGCCGCACTGAACGAGGGAGTAATCATCAGCACGTGCTTGCCAAGCGTTCATAACGTCTTGGTTCTGTGGGATTGGTGCATCACCTAGCGGTGCTTCTAAGACATAATCTTTCTTGGCTACTATGAGGATGAGCCTCAGGTTCCGGACCCAGTCCGTATAGTTGCTGCCATCATCTTTCAGCTTGGTTTTCTCTAGGAACGCGTTGAAATTGAGGACAACGTTGGCCATTTGATCTACAAGACATAGTGTAAAGATTTTAGACTAAGTTCATGATAATTAAGTTCATCTAATCAAATTATTTAATGAACTCCCACTCAGATAGACATCCCTCTAGTCATCTAAGTGAAACATGATCCGAGTTTAACTAGGCCGTGTCCGATCATCACGTGAGACGGACTAGTCAAGATCGGTGAACATCTCCATGTTGATCGTATCTTCTATACGACTCATGCTCGACCTTTCGGTCCTCCGTGTTCCGAGGCCATGTCTGTACATGCTAGGCTCGTCAAGTCAACCTAAGTGTATTGCGTGTGTTCCGAGGCCATGTCTGTACATGCTAGGCTCGTCAACACCCGTTGTATTCGAACGTTAGAACCTATCACACCCGATCATCACGTGGTGCTTCGAAACAACGAACTTTCGCAACGGTGCACAGTTAGGGGGAACACTTTTCTTGAAATTATCATAAGGGATCATCTTACTTACTACCGTCGTTCTAAGCAAATAAGATGCAAAAACATGATAAACATCACATGCAATCAAATAGTGACATGATATGGCCAATATCATTATGCTCCATTGATCTCCATCTTCGGGGCACCATGATCATCTTCGTCACCGGCATGACACCATGATCTCCATCATCATGATCTCCATCATTGTGTCTTCATGAAGTCGTTACGCCAACGATTACTTCTACTTCTATGGCTAACGCGTTTAGCAACAAAGTAAAGTAATTTACATGGCGTTATTCAATGACACGCAGGTCATGCAAAATAATAAAGACAACTCCTATGGCTCCTGCCGGTTGTCATACTCATCGACATGCAAGTCGTGATTCCTATTACAAGAATATGATCAATCTCATACATCACATATATCATTCATCACATCTTCTGGCCATATCACATCACATAGCACTTGCTGCAAAAACAAGTTAGACGTCCTCTAATTGTTGTTGCAAGTTTTTACGTGGTTTGTAGGTTTCTAGCAAGAACGTTTTCTTACCTACGTATGACCACAACGTGATTTGCCAATTTCTATTTACCCTTCATAAGGACCCTTTTCATCGAATCCGTTCCGACTAAAGTAGGAGAGACAGACACCCGCTAGCCACCTTATGCAACTAGTGCATGCCAGTCGGTGGAACCTGTCTCACGTAAGCGTACGTGTAAGGTCGGTCCGGGCCGCTTCATCCTACAATGCCGCCGAAACAAGAAAAGACTAGTAGCGGCAAGAAAAATTGGCAAACTCAACGCCCACAACTGCTTTGTGTTCTACTCGTGCATAGTAACTACGCATAGGCCTGGCTCATGATGCCACTGTTGGGAATCGTAGCATAATTTAAAATTTTCCTACGCTCACCAAGATGCATCTATGGAGTCTACTAGCAACGAGGGGAAAGGAGTGCATCTACATACCCTTGTAGATCGCGAGCGGAAGCGTTCCAATGAACGTGGATGACGGAGTCGTACTCGCCGTGATCCAAATCACCGATGACCGAGTGCCGAACGGACGGCACCTCCGCGTTCAACACACGTACGGTGCAGCGACGTCTCCTCCTTCTTGATCCAGAAGGGGGAAGGAGAGGTTGATGGAGATCCAGCAGCACGACGGCGTGGTGGTGGATGTAGCGGGTCTCGGCAGGGCTTCGCCGAGCTTCTGCGAGTCGGAGAGGTGTAGCAGGGGAGGAGGGAGGCGCCCAAGGCTGTTTTGTTGCTGCCCTCCCTCCCCCCCTTTTATATAGGCCCCCTGGGGGGGCGCCGGCCCTGGAGATGGGATCTCAAGGGGGGGCGGCGGCCAAAGGGGGGAAGGGCGTGCCTTGCCCCCCAAGGCAAGTGGGAAGCTCCCCCCCTAGGGTTCCCAACCCTAGGCGCATGGGGGAGGCCCATGAGGGGGCGCCCAGCCCACTAGGGGCTGGTTCCCTTCCCACTTCAGCGCACGGGACCCTCCGGGATAGGTGGCCCCACCCGGTGGACCCCCGGGACCCTTCCGGTGGTCCCGGTACAATACCGGTAACCCCCGAAACTTTCCCGGTGGCCGAAACTTGACTTCCTATATATAATTCTTCACCTCCGGACCATTCTGGAACCTCTCGTGACGTCCGGGATCTCATCCGGGACTCTGAACAACTTTCGGGTTTCCGCATACACATATCTCTACAACCCTAGCGTCACCGAACCTTAAGTGTGTAGACCCTACGGGTTTGGGAGACATGCAGACATGACCGAGACGCCTCTCCGGTCAATAACCAACAGCGGGATCTGGATACCCATGTTGGCTCCCACATGTTCCACGATGATCTCATCGGATGAACCACGGTGTCGAGGATTCAATCAATCCTGTATGCAATTCCCTTTGTCAATCGGTATGTTACTTGCCCGAGATTCGATCGTCGGTATCCCAATACCTTGTTCAATCTCATTACCGGCAAGTCTCTTTACTCGTACCGCAATGCATGATCCCGTGACTAACGCCTTAGTCACATAGAGCTCAATATGATGATGCATTGCCGAGTGGGCCCAGAGATACCTCTCCGTCATACGGAGTGACAAATCCCAGTCTCGATCCGTGCCAACCTAGCAGACACTTTCGGAGATACCCGTAGTGCACCTTTATAGTCACCCAGTTACGTTGTGACGTTTGGCACACCCAAAGCACTCCTACGGTATCCGGGAGCTGCACGATCTCATGGTCTAAGGAAAAGATACTTGACATTGGAAAAGCTCTAGCAAACGAAACTACACGATCTTTTATGCTATGCTTAGGATTGGGTCTTGTCCATCACATCATTCTCCTAATGATGTGATCCCGTTATCAATGACATCCAATGTCCATAGCTAGGAAACCATGACTATCAGTTGATCAACGAGCTAGTCAACTAGAGGCTTACTAGGGACACGTTGTGGTCTATGTATCCACACATGTATTACGATTTCCGGACAATACAATTATAGCATGAACAATAGACGATTATCATGAACAAAGAAATATAATAATAACCATTTATTATTGCCTCTAGGGCATATTTCCAACAAAATCGGTACAGATGCTCCGTTTACGTTGCTGCAGAGGACCACCATCATCGCCTTCCTTACTCTTTTCCTTCCTCTTTTTTGATTTTTCCTTGTCAAGTCAAACGCACAAGAAAAAGGAATAAAATTTGCTCTTCAGAACTCATTGATGCATGATACTGACGAACAGTACTCTGATGAAAGGCAAAGTCATGATATGAGGATGGAATATGTACGAAAAAATGGACGGCTTGACATATTCACACCTATGATGTGGTAACTAAGCAGAAGGCACTTCAACAAATTAGAAGCACTGCAAACTAGACACCATATGAAAGGTGCAATCAATATCACTCTGCCAAGTTAAAACTGTCTCGTCATAGGTGGCGTTCATCAAACTAGAAGCAATACATGCTAGAAATCATATTCAAGACGCAAACCAATATCACACTGCCAACTTAAAGGTGTTCCATCATAAGTGACTGATGCAGGATACAGAAGAAGAGTAGTTTCATGTAAGAACATGGTGTGATAGACAGATATAGTATGTACCAAAAACAGGAAAGCGTGTCATATTCACACGTATCATGTGTAAGCTAAGCAGATGCAGTTTACACTAATTAGGAGCAATACAAGCTAGACACCATATGCAACATGCAACCAGATATCACACTGCCAAGTTAGAGCAAGCACCTTGGATGGTGGAGTAGGGGAGCGGAGACTTGGACCTTGTAATGCACTATCAGTACAAGGAGAATCGGTACAGATGCTCCGTTTACGTTGCTGCAGAGGACCACCATCATCGCCTTCCTTACTCTTTCCTTCCTTTCTTGATTTTGCCTTGTCAAGTCAAACCCACAAGAAAAAGGAATAAAATTTGCTCTTCAGAACTCATTGATGCATGATACTGACGAACACTACTCTGATGAAAGGCAAAGTCATGATACGAGGATGGAATATGTACGAAAAAATGGACGGCTTGACATATTCACACCTATGATGTGGTAACTAAGCAGAAGGCACTTCAACAAATTAGAAGCACTGCAAACTAGACACCATATGAAAGGTGCAATCAATATCACTCTGCCAAGTTAAAACTGTCTCGTCATAGGTGGCGTTCATCAAACTAGAAGCAATACATGCTAGAAATCATATTCAAGACGCAAACCAATATCACACTGCCAACTTAAAGGTGTTCCATCATAAGTGACTGATGCAGGATACACAAGAAGAGTAGTTTCATGTAAGAACATGGTGTGATAGACAGATATAGTATGTACCAAAAACAGGAAAGCGTGTCATATTCACACGTATCATGTGTAAGCTAAGCAGATGCAGTTTACACTAATTAGGAGCAATACAAGCTAGACACCATATGCAACATGCAACCAGATATCACACTGCCAAGTTAGAGCAAGCACCTTGGATGGTGGAGTAGGGGAGCGGAGACTTGGACCTTGTAATGCACTATCAGTACAAGGAGAATCGGTACAGATGCTCCGTTTACGTTGCTGCAGAGGACCACCATCATCGCCTTCCTTACTCTTTCCTTCCTCTTTCTTGATTTTGCCTTGTCAAGTCAAACCCACAAGAAAAAGGAATAAAATTTGCTCTTCAGAACTCATTGATGCATGATACTGACGAACACTACTCTGATGAAAGGCAAAGTCATGATACGAGGATGGAATATGTACGAAAAAATGGACGGCTTGACATATTCACACCTATGATGTGGTAACTAAGCAGAAGGCACTTCAACAAATTAGAAGCACTGCAAACTAGACACCATATGAAAGGTGCAATCAATATCACTCTGCCAAGTTAAAACTGTCTCGTCATAGGTGGCGTTCATCAAACTAGAAGCAATACATGCTAGAAATCATATTCAAGACGCAAACCAATATCACACTGCCAACTTAAAGGTGTTCCATCATAAGTGACTGATGCAGGATACACAAGAAGAGTAGTTTCATGTAAGAACATGGTGTGATAGACAGATATAGTATGTACCAAAAACAGGAAAGCGTGTCATATTCACACGTATCATGTGTAAGCTAAGCAGATGCAGTTTACACTAATTAGGAGCAATACAAGCTAGACACCATATGCAACATGCAACCAGATATCACACTGCCAAGTTAGAGCAAGCACCTTGGATGGTGGAGTAGGGGAGCGGAGACTTGGACCTTGTAATGCACTATCAGTACAAGGAGAATCGGTACAGATGCTCCGTTTACGTTGCTGCAGAGGACCACCATCATCGCCTTCCTTACTCTTTTCCTTCCTCTTTCTTGATTTTGCCTTGTCAAGTCAAACCCACAAGAAAAAGGAATAAAATTTGCTCTTCAGAACTCATTGATGCATGATACTGACGAACACTACTCTGATGAAAGGCAAAGTCATGATACGAGGATGGAATATGTACGAAAAAATGGACGGCTTGACATATTCACACCTATGATGTGGTAACTAAGCAGAAGGCACTTCAACAAATTAGAAGCACTGCAAACTAGACACCATATGAAAGGTGCAATCAATATCACTCTGCCAAGTTAAAACTGTCTCGTCATAGGTGGCGTTCATCAAACTAGAAGCAATACATGCTAGAAATCATATTCAAGACGCAAACCAATATCACACTGCCAACTTAAAGGTGTTCCATCATAAGTGACTGATGCAGGATACACAAGAAGAGTAGTTTCATGTAAGAACATGGTGTGATAGACAGATATAGTATGTACCAAAAACAGGAAAGCGTGTCATATTCACACGTATCATGTGTAAGCTAAGCAGATGCAGTTTACACTAATTAGGAGCAATACAAGCTAGACACCATATGCAACATGCAACCAGATATCACACTGCCAAGTTAGAGCAAGCACCTTGGATGGTGGAGTAGGGGAGCGGAGACTTGGACCTTGTAATGCACTATCAGTACAAGGAGAATCGGTACAGATGCTCCGTTTACGTTGCTGCAGAGGACCACCATCATCGCCTTCCTTACTCTTTTCCTTCCTCTTTCTTGATTTTGCCTTGTCAAGTCAAACCCACAAGAAAAAGGAATAAAATTTGCTCTTCAGAACTCATTGATGCATGATACTGACGAACACTACTCTGATGAAAGGCAAAGTCATGATACGAGGATGGAATATGTACGAAAAAATGGACGGCTTGACATATTCACACCTATGATGTGGTAACTAAGCAGAAGGCACTTCAACAAATTAGAAGCACTGCAAACTAGACACCATATGAAAGGTGCAATCAATATCACTCTGCCAAGTTAAAACTGTCTCGTCATAGGTGGCGTTCATCAAACTAGAAGCAATACATGCTAGAAATCATATTCAAGACGCAAACCAATATCACACTGCCAACTTAAAGGTGTTCCATCATAAGTGACTGATGCAGGATACACAAGAAGAGTAGTTTCATGTAAGAACATGGTGTGATAGACAGATATAGTATGTACCAAAAACAGGAAAGCGTGTCATATTCACACGTATCATGTGTAAGCTAAGCAGATGCAGTTTACACTAATTAGGAGCAATACAAGCTAGACACCATATGCAACATGCAACCAGATATCACACTGCCAAGTTAGAGCAAGCACCTTGGATGGTGGAGTAGGGGAGCGGAGACTTGGACCTTGTAATGCACTATCAGTACAAGGAGAATCGGTACAGATGCTCCGTTTACGTTGCTGCAGAGGACCACCATCATCGCCTTCCTTACTCTTTTCCTTCCTCTTTCTTGATTTTGCCTTGTCAAGTCAAACCCACAAGAAAAAGGAATAAAATTTGCTCTTCAGAACTCATTGATGCATGATACTGACGAACACTACTTTCATGTAAGGCAGCCGCATGATAGGAGGATGGAATATGTATGAAAAACAGGACGGCGTGACATATTGACATGTATGATGTATAAAGTGTAAACTAAGCACAAGGTGCTTGAACTTGTTAGAATCAATGCAAGCTAGAAACCATATGAAAGATGAAACCAATATCACTCTGCCAAATTAAAAGGGTGCCCTAACAAATGTATTTGACCAAATTAGAAGCAATACATGGCAACAGGCTAGAAATAATATGCAATATGCAACGAATAAAGGTGACTCATCGTAAGTGATTGATGCAGGATACAGAAGAGAGGTAGTTTCATGTAAGAACAAGGTTAACACATAGATGTAGTGTGTACCAAAAATAGGAAGGCATGTCATATTCACAGGTATAATGTGTAAACTAAGCAGATGCAATTTACCCTAATTAGAAGCATTACAAGCTAGACACCGTATGCAACATGCAACCACATATCACACTGCGAAGTTAGAGCAAGCACCTGTGATGGTGGTGTGGGGGAATTGCGGTCATCAACTAGAGAGCTACGTTGACTATCTTCATTTAGCCTTGCTGTTTCTTGAGAATCATGTGGGGAGGATGACACTGCACTCTTTAAACGAGTATGGCGTCTCACAGTAACCCACCCGGGTGACTGTCTCATCATAAGTGATTGACGAGGGATACAAAAGAGCATTAGTTTGATGTACGAACATGGTTAATAGACATATGTAGTATGTATCAAAAACAGGAAGGCATGTCATTATCAAAGGTATAATGTGTAAAGTAAGCAGATGCAATTTAACCAAATTGGAAGCAATACAAGCTAGACACCATATGCAACATGCAACCACATTT
Source organism: Triticum aestivum (assembly GCF_018294505.1). Classification (NCBI taxonomy): domain Eukaryota; kingdom Viridiplantae; phylum Streptophyta; class Magnoliopsida; order Poales; family Poaceae; genus Triticum; species Triticum aestivum. Next base: position 15,511,465 of record NC_057808.1, on the reverse strand, counting down.
GACAGCGCGAAGTTAAAGCAAGCACCTGGGATGGTTGTGTGTGGCAATTGAGATCATCAACTGCAGAGCTACGTTTACTGTCTCCAACTGCTGACACTGCATCCTTTAGAGCGCTGAAACGCTTAGTGCTTATCTTCGAATTACACTGGAGCGACTTCTGTCTTTTCTTTTCAGCATTCATCAACACTGCGTCAGAGTCTGAAATACCCATGCATAAAAAAACAATAGTGTGAGTATGGGTGAAGTGTGTGCACAATTAGTACAGTGTAAAGGTAGCAGATAGCAGGTCGGTGAGAAATAAATGACGGGAGACATATGATAGCTCTACAACATGCATGGCACACTAAATTACTACAGGATTCTATGAAAATAACATTCGACTGAAAACAAATAGGTCAGTCCATTTTTTCCGCACCGTCCGATGTACAAAGAACGGGCAAATCGCCTTCATCTACCTCCAGCCAGTCAGTGTTGACGATCTTCCTCGAAACGGCAGCGACCACCGGCCCAGTCCCCTGCCTGCGCCCTCCCCTCGACCTCACCGCACCGCCGTGCTTGGCACCGCCCCCGGCAATCCATTCAAGCCCCGCCGACCTCCAGATCGGGCGCAAGCAGCTCCTGCGCCCCACACCCCTATGATAGACACCGATGCGCCGCTTCCCCGGCGAACAGGCGGACTAGGTGCTCCGCGCGCCTAAGCGGGTGCTGCTTCTTTTAATTGCGGTTCGACTGACCCTGAATTGAAATCCAGGCGGGCTACTGACCTCTAGCAAAGGTGAAATAGTAAAGGGAGGAAACCTTGTGCATTTAGTATCACGAAGAAGATGCAGTAAGAAGCGCTCAACTAGTTTCTTTCATGGGATGAATATGGTGTGAGCAGAGACGTAAGGTTTGCACGAATAAGGGAAGAGGAGTACCTCTTTCTGCTGGCAGTGCTGTGTCCTCCTTCTGTTTTTCCAACGATCTTCTTGTGGTTCGCTAGAAACGAGAAGTTGTGTAGGACGGTGCAGCCTTGGACGAACCCATGGCCAAGTTGTTGAGTGTGGTGCGGTGGCCGTCTATTGGCGGCGGGAACCAGATCCGAGGCAGCGAACGACGACGTAGCGGGAACAGCTCCGGTACGGTGGACGGTTGCGACAGTGGAGCAGCAGTAGTGAGGCGCAAGACGGCGTGATCGGAGTAGTTCTGGTACAGCGCACGTCGGCGTCGGCGTCGTGGAGGCAGCTCTACATCGGCTTCAGCAGCTAAGTCCTTGAGGGCGTTGCGGTTGTGGTTGCGTTGGACGACGACGTCGCGGTACCGGCTCCGGCGTGATGGAGGAGGGCGGCGGTGGATTGGGCGCTATGGGGTGGAGGACGGAGGAGGCTGGGGTATCGCGGCTGGTGGAGAGGGCGTTTTGGCGCCTACGGAGTATGAATGGGGAAACGGAGGGAGGCGGGGAACTAAGGGGGAACAATGTTTCGGTTTGGGACGCGCTTGTTTGAAATTTGGGGAAAGTTACAAACTTTGCCCCCATCTAAAATTTCGGACATATTGTGGGTTGGGGGTAGGACAGTAATCTTAGGTGTCCCAAATGTGGGCGGGATAGATTTCGGCCGAGCGCATGGGTGTTTAGGCGCCCACGGCGTATGAATGCTTCTCGGAGGCGGTCGAGACTGGCGTCTTGGTGACGTTACAAACCTACCGCGGTTTAGACCTTTGGACATCGGGCCGATAGGCTACATGGGCCAGAGTCACGACAGTAATTTCCTACCACCAAACATTAGTCTCGCGCGGTTTCGGGTGACCAGAGGCCTATTTGGCGCTTCGTTCAATATTTGGGAGCAGAAGCATTAACGTTTTCGGTTCTCTTGAATTGAACATTCAGGATTTGTCAAACTTCACAAATCTTTACTCCTGAAAATCCTAAAGCTACGATTATTTTGGAATGGAGGTGGTACATTTGAATATACATTGTACACGAGTATATATTAAAAAATATGCAACTTACCTCAGTTCATGCATGGTTCCAGATATAATCTCCTTGGTTGCAAAAAAAGTTAGACATGCGTATGAATATATATAGCATGTTCAAACGCACAACAAAGATTGATGCCCCCTTTTACATCTGATTTACAAATGCCATTATCTCGGGTTCAAATAGATGAATGCACTTCCTATGAATTCGAATCTTCGAAACCCCCTTTATGTTGAATTCGACATGTATTCTATTTCGTAGCTAGCAATTTGGAATGTATCCATGCAAGTGACAAATGTATAAAGTGCTTCACACTAACAACATGGAGTGCACTAATTAATGTTTATATATGAATTGCAAAAGCATCCATTGCCTGTATTTCAAACCGCTCTCACTCTATGGATCGATAATACTCCGTATGAAATAAACACATGCACATGCTAGAATTCAATAGAGTATGGGTGTCTGATAGACCGATTTTTGTCCATACGACATTTGCAAAATTCATGATCTCATCCAAAAATAATAATGCCATTTATATTTTAATTTAATGCGTAGAACCGCCTTTTACACGTAGATGCACTATGCCTCGGCCCGTTCTCACAAACACGCTATATATCTCTCTATCTACCGCATAAGTGCACACACTTTATATGCATCGGCATTTCTCTTTCACACATGCTCACAATCTCTCTCGGGGTGTCGGGGAGTCTCACGCACATGCTCTCTCTATATCTCTCTCTCTCTCTCTCTTTCTGACTACTATGTACCACTCTTTTCACTAATCTCAGTTGGAAAACACTATTTCTCTCACATGCATATATACACACGCACGGTCTCTACTAGCCCTCTATACGCACATATATGTGCCTACGTGTCTCCCGCACGCACATTATCTTTAGGCCTCTCTTGCACACATTGCCCCCCAGACACACCTCTCTCTTAGTAGTTAACAGATATGATCCCATCATATCATTCGGTAGGATATCCCTGACTGTTAGGCTGGATGGTAATACGAGCCAAAGTTTTACCCTAGTTCGGACCCTTGCAATTGAGGAAAAAGCCTATTCCTCGTACTGTATATTAGTGATAGTGGTGTGTACAAAGTACACGTGAATACCAGGCATTGTGCGTGTGTGTATACTATCGACGAACTAGCCCCCAAGCTTCTATGACATACTGGGGGCCTAGGGTTACAAATCATATATAGTCGGCTTATCACCAGTGGGGATAGAGTCCTCCGCGACTCTGGTAGCTAGCTTCGTGTTATACGCCGAGTCCTCCACATGGGTCTTCGTATAACGCGTCTCGATCCAACCTATGTGGCGCAGGATGGAACCGACCCATGAGTCCTCATGTTGACCCACCACAACTAGAAATGATGTGCCCACCACACCACACACGCAATCGGCCACTAAGAAAATAAGCATATACAATAGTACAATGTTATACATGAAAGTTAATTGCATGGTGCATCCAAAAATATTTGTTCTGCATTGTGAATGTTTATATATTCTCCTAAAATATTAGTCACGGGAAAGAGAAACGAAGGGCATATCTCTCCTTGTCTCCACCGGACATCCCCTCTTTCTACACCACTTTCACGTATGCACACAAACTATCTCTCGGCCCTCTAACAGTATGCATGCCCACGACACATTCACGCATGACGGTCACTGTATTTCCAGCTAAAGCACTATACGATCATTGGAGTTCAGAATATGCTCATTACGGTCACCGTATACATTCTCGTGGTGATCATACGATATCTAGCTCATGATACGTCTCCGTATTTTCTTGATGACACTGACGGACTTTGCATTTGATGCGTGCTCCGTATTTTGTTGACGACACTTACGGTCATTGTATTTGAAGCGAAAGCACGATATGGTCACTTGACTTCGGAATAAGCTCATCACGGTCACCACACACATTTTGTCGTGCTAACCAACATGTGGTTGGATGGTTAGGAGGACAGTGGTTTCTCGAGCCCACCAGGGTTAAAGTCCAGGTGCTCGCATTTATCCTGGGTTAATTTCAGTATTTTCCGGCGATGTGCGTTCAGTGGGAGGAGACGTTCCACTCGACTACGAGGCACCTATGGTGACTTCATAAAATCTCAAGATCATATGCCGGCCCACTCTCTCGAAGGTGCTCATAGGGGTAGGGTTTGCGTGTGTGCGCTTATAGCGGTGAGAGCTTGCACGTATATATGAGCCCTTGCGTTTGTACCGTGTTAAAAAAATACATGTCATGATTATACGGTCACTGGCTCACCCGTACAACTCCGTATTTTGTTGATGACATAATCAATTGACGAGTCAAACATTCCACGTGGCGCAACTAGTGTTGCACCATCGGGGCGCGTAACCGTGGGGCCCACCTGTCAGCCCGTATATGAAAGAAAGAAATGGTAGTTTGAGTCTGTACTTGTGTTAATAAAATACGGACTACATTTTAGGGTGATCATACGATCACTGGCTCACCATACAGCTCCGTAATTTGTTGATGACACGATCAATTGACCAGTCAAACGGTCCACATTCAGCAGCGCACATTACCATAGGGCCCACCCGTCAGCGCGTATACAAAGGACATAAATGGTAATAAATTAGTGGTCGGTGGGTCCTCGAAGTCGTGAGACCTCTGGTTGGCAGTCGCCGGCGGTGGGGGGCGCGTTGATTGGGCGGTGGGGATCGCCGGAGAAAAAGCTCGGCGCTGGGGGGTCTAGAGGGATGGCCGGTGCGGCGGCGGACCGACGGTGAGGAGTGGTTTCAGGGCGGGCGGGGCGGCGTGGCGGAGCGGGCCGGCCGTGGGGGGCGGGGGCCGGCGGTTCGGCCGGTGGTGGCTGGCGGCTCAGGGGGGTGGAGTTTGATGATAAACTGCAGGCCCTTGATTTCGTATCCAACGGCTGGAAAATCTAATGACCAGAGATGAAAAAGTCAGTCGACTGACGTGTAGCCTCACTCCGCATGTACACATGCACGCATGCAAGACACGTACGCATGCAGGCGTGCAACACTGACATGTACACATAACGAACACACGCACGCATGCAGGCATGCAACACTGACGCGTACACATGCACTCACGAAACACACACGTACGCACACATGCATGCAACACTGAAACGTACCCTTGCACGCACGCAACACTCGCACGCCTGCGTGCACACAGCACACGACGCAAGACACACGCTCAACCTATACGTGCATGCACCCTTTGTTAAGGACATGAATTGTTACGGGTATTAATCAATCTTATCTGTGATAAGCAGAACATTGATTTTTGTAGCGGTCTTTATGTCTAGGTTTGTATATCTATAGTCCCTCTCACACACACCCACGTAGGTGGGGGACGTGCACGTAGAGAAGAGGTGCACGCACGGCGCACGTACTCCCGTCTCTCACTACTAGAAAAATGGCTATAGATGGGATTGACATTAATGGCGCACCAGACAAGCGGTGCGCCATTAGTATATACTAATGGCGCACCACCTTCTGATACGCCATTATAGTTGAAACTACTAATGGCGCACCTGGCCCAGGGTGCGCCATTAGTATCAAATTTTTTTTAACTAGTGCGCCTGTCCAAACATACTAATGGCGCATCCAGACACAGTGCGCCATTAGTAGTTGAAACTACTAATGGCGCACCTGTGAGTGGTGCGCCATTAGTAGTTCAACTACTAATGGCGCACCACTCCCACGGTGCGCCATTAGTAACTTGGCCCATTCCACCGAATGCACCCCCCCCCGGTGGACCGCCTTTTCAGTTTTTAAAAAAATAAAAGAAAATGATGGGAATGTCAAAAAAATAAAATAAGTTTCCCATGTGATATGTGGTCTAGTTGTTGGGAAAATTAACAAATATGAATTTCGACTTTATTTGCAAAATCTCTCTGGAATTTCTTAAAATGGGCATAACTTTTGCATACGAACTCGGATGAAAAGGTTTTTTATATGAAAAATCATCTACTCGAAAAGTTACATCCGAATTTAACCAGGGGAACCCCGTTAAACATTTTCAAAATCCTCAAAAACCTAACAGAAAAAAAGATACGGGGCTTTTAAGATCTGGAGAGGCAAAAAAATTCAAAAAAAAAATCAAACTTACTAATGGCGCACCTGCCCATGGTGCGCCATTACTATCTTCCCGCCTTCAAAATTCAAAATAAATAAAAAAAATAAAAAAAAAGTTACTAATGGCGCACCTGCCCATGGTGCGCCATTAGTATGCCGTATATATGGCTGGGCGTGTCCTCTACTCCTTACCTCTTCATTCTTCTCCTCCACTCCACCTCTCCTTCACTTCATCTCCTCTCCGGTGAGCTCCTCCTCCCTCCTCTCCAGTGAGCTCCTCCTCCCTCCTCTCCGGTGAGCTCCTCCTCCCTCCTCTCCGGTGAGCTCCTCCTCCCTCCTCTCCGGTGAGCTCCTCCTCCCTCCTCTCCGGTGAGCTCCTCCTCCCTCCTCTCCGGTGAGCTCCTCCTCCCTCCTCTCCGGTGAGCTCCTCCTCCCTCCTCTCCGCTGAGCTCCTACTCCCTCCTCTCCGGTGAGCTCCTCCTCCCTCCTCTCCGGTGAGCTCCTACTCCCTCCTCTCCGGTGAGCTCCTCCTCCCTCCTCTCCGGTGAGCTCCTCCTCCCTCCTCTCCGGTGAGCTCCTCCTCCCTCCTCTTCGGTGAGCTCCTCCTCCCTCCTCTCCTCCCATCCCCTCATGGTTTCTCCTTCCTCCTCTCTGATGCTCCGGTGAACTCCTCTCCGGCGACCTCCTCCTCCTCTCCGGTGATGTAGGCGAGCACCTCTCCGGCGACCTCCTCCTCCTCCTCTCCGGCGAACTCCTCTCCGGCAAAAGAACACGGCAAAAGAACGTACAAGATCCAAAAACAGGAACAAAATTTGAAATAATATCGTGCAAAAAAACGAGCAAAAAAAACGAGCAAAAAATGGGCAAAAAAATCGCGATCCAGATCCAAATTCAAAATTCAAAAATAGCAATGGCGCACGGTGGGGGTTAGACGGTGCGCCACTACTATTTTCCCGCCTTCAAAATTCAAAAATACTAATGGCGCACTGTGGCCTATACTAATGGCGCACCAGTGGCCTATACTAATGGCGCACCATGGCATATACTAATGGCGCACCAGTGGTGCGCCATTACTAAAACTTACTAATGGCGTGCTAGTAATGGCACACCTAATGTGCGCCATTAGTAGCCAAAATAGGTGCGCCATTAATAACCTATTTTCTAGTAGTGTCTTTCCCAACCACACCCGCGCGGGTACATGGTGGAGCTCATTTCTGTACGAAAAGGCAGCCCACATGGTAACTTGACACGTGTACTGGTTGTCCACTAGATGGAGGGAGGATCGTCTACCACGGGTGAACAAACAAATTGCGACTTGACGCGTTATGTTAAATAAAAAGAGGCAAACCATGTGGGGCCTACCTTAGAGGCAAGGCTCTATACACTGGAGTACTTTTGATGTGTCCTGTCAGCTCGCAGAACGAGGAGAAGCTTGCTTAGTACACCGTCTCCCCCGCCCACGGGCGCGGTGGCTTGCAGGATGAGGTGAAGCTTGCTTACTACGCCTTACGCCCGCTCCCTCGCCCACGCGCGGTGGCTCGCAGGACAAGGAGAAAATTTTACTAGTACTCCCCCTGTTTACTCCTCCTCCCTACTACCTTTGTTAGAGAGATTATCATATTGTTTGGATTATATATGTCCTTTAGTACTCCCTCCATTTACTTATACAAGGCCACTATAAAAAATACATTTTGCATCTATACAAGGCCACAAATAGTAATCGAGACAAAAGTTACTACTCCCTCCTTTCCAGTTTATGGCTCAATTTCAAAATCTCTCCAACCAAGGTAGACGGTGAGTGGTCGAATTAATTTCGTACTCCTAGTTTGCACAAGTAATTAGTACGCTCGTTTTTCTCAAGAAGTTATGTTTACCGAGTCATTAATTAGAACGAATGCATGAATGACCACTAAATTTCCATGAACTTCTACATGCATTGGTGAGTTTTCTCTTGACACTGCTTGCATCGGGTGATCTAACGCACCTCGAAATCCAACATGTGATGGTACTGCTACTAGTAGTAGAATTGAGACTTATAAAACGGAAAAACGAATGTTTTTTAGATGAGCCCTATAAACCCTAGTGGGTACGTACTCCGTAAAAATCAGATTTTCCCAAAACTAAGTCGCTCAACCTTTATTTGCTTGTTTCCCTTCCCGCCTCATTGCCTCGAACAGACTATGCCAAACTCCCCTGCCTGCCGCGCGGGAAAAGACCCGCCCTCGCCTCTTTTTAGTCCGGGTTTGTATCGATGGATCGCGCGAAGTGATACGTCTCCAACGTATCTATAATTTTTTATTGTTCCATGCTATATTATATTCTGTTTTGGACATTATTGGGCTTTATTATACAGTTTTATATTATTTTTAGGACTAACCTATTAACCGAAGGCCCAGCCCAGAATTGCTGTTTTTTTTGCCTATTTCAGAGTTTCGCACAAAAAGAATATCAAACGGAGTCCAAACGGAATGAAACCTTCGGGAACGTGATTTTCGGAACGAACGTGATCCAGAGGACATGGACCCTACGTCAAGACATCAACCAGGAAGGCACGAGGTAAGGGGCGCGCCTACCCCCTTGGGCGTGCCCTCCACCCTCGTGGGCCCCATGTTGCTCCACCGACGTACTTCTTCCTCCTATATATACCTGCGTACCGCCAAACTACCAGATACGGAGCCAAAAACCTAATTCCACCGCCGCAACCTTCTGTACTCATGAGATCCCATCTTGGGGCCTTTTCCGGAGCTCCACCGGAGGGGGCATCGATCACGAAGGGCTTCTACATCAACACCATAGCCTCTCCGATGATGTGTGAGTAGTTTACCTCAGACCTTCAGGTCCATAGTTATTAGCTAGATGGCTTCTTCTCTCTTTTTGGATCTCAATACAATGTTCTCCCCCTCTCTTGTGGAGATCTATTCGATGTAATCTTCTTTTGCGGTGTGTTTGTTGAGACCGATGAATTGTGGGTTTATGATCAAGTTTATCTATGAACAATATTTGAATCTTCTCTGAATTCTTTTATGTATGATTGGTTATCTTTGCAAGTCTCTTCGAATTATCAGTTTGGTTTGGCCTACTAGATTGATCTTTCTTGCAATGGGAGAAGTGCTTAGCTTTGGGTTCAATCTTGCGTTGTCCTTTCCCAGTGACAGTAGGGGCAGCAAGGCACGTATTGTATTATTGCCATCGAGGATAACAAGATGGGGTTTATATCATATTGCATGAGTTTATCCCTCTACATCATGTCATCCTGCTTAAAGCGTTACTCTGTTCTTATGAACTTAATACTCTAGATGCATGCTGGATAGCGGTCGATGTGTGGAGTAATAGTAGTAGATGCAGGTAGGAGTCAGTCTACTTGTCTCGGACGTGATGCCTATATACATGATCATACCTAGATATTCTCATAACTATGCTCAATTCTGTCAATTGCTCAACAGTAATTTGTTCACCCACCGTAATACTTATGCTCTCGAGAGAAGCCACTAGTGAAACCTATGGCCCCTGGGTCTATTTTCCATCATATTAATCTTCCAACACTTAGTTATTTTTATTGCCTTTTATTTTACTTTGCATATTTATCATAAAAATACCAAAAATATTATCCTATCATATCTATCAGATCTCACTCTCGTAAGTGACCGTGAAGGGATTGACAACCCCTTTATTGCGTTGGTTGCGAGGATTTATTTGTTTGTGTAGGTGCGAGGGACTCGTGCATGGCCTCCTACTGGATTGATACCTTGGTTCTCAAAAACTGAGGGAAATACTTACGCTACTTAACTGCATCACCCTTTCCTCTTCAAGGGAAAACCAACGCAGTGCTCAGGAGGTAGAACGAAGCAGCAAAAACCCAAGCTGTGTCTTGTACTCCTCCGTCGACGCTCGCTTTCATGAATTCTGTACTTCCTTTCGCCGACATGTGGGACATATAGCAACCGGGTCGACGTGTCAAGCACCAAATAACAGTGCAGAACAGCAGGGGGACGCACCCCAGTCGTACCGCCCCAGTAGTAGTAGTAATGAGCAATGAGACGTCAAATCACAATGCCGCACCTTCCCAGACGGACGAAGCAACCATTATTTCACACTTCGGTTCGCCATCATCTCAAACCACGTAGTATTGCTTCTGCCTCAAGAGGGACACGCGCATCGCCTTGGTACATCATGACACGTGGGACCGCATGACAGGCCATGCTTCCCCGCCGGTCGCTCGGTGAAATCACCTCATTTTTACTACTATACTTCCTCCGTATCGGTTTACATGGCATGCACATCGTTCTAGGTTGAGAATTTAACTGTCTATATATGCGATGAACAGTATATATTTAGAAACTACATCCACTTAATAATCCAATGATATACTTTTTGTGACATAGTAACTCAGACTTAGTTAGTCAAATGGATGACCTAGAACTATGTGCACGCCCTATAAACCGAGACGTCTAAAAAAACGAGACGGATAGGGTAGTTCAGTACGTATCTTTTTAGATCAATATAGTCGGGATTCACCAAGGAGCAAAACCAAGTGGTAGGCTGCACCTGTCGTGTTGGCGTAGCGACTCAAGCAGGGTCAGTCCGCACACAAAATGGCGACACACTTAACAGGACCCCTTTGGCCGACATGTGGCTCATCCACCGTCTTGTTCCACGTGCGATGCAACAAATTACAGTTCGGAGCAGCGGTTGGAATTGGAGGCACCCCGGTCATAGCGCCGCAGTAGTAGAAAATGAGCGATGAGGGGTCAAATCACAAAGCCCCACCTTTCCCGCATTAAGGTGGACGGACGAAGCAACCATCATTTCACTCTAGGGCGAAAGAGCATAAAGAAAAGAGAAAACCAATGATGCGTGCGGCAGCTACCTAGGGCACCCTAGGGTAGGGGTCTCCACTACAGATCATTTTTTTGAAAGCGCCTCCACTACAAATCGGCTTCTCCCTCGTCCTCTTGAAGAAAACCGATGATGCGTTTGGCGGTAGGGTTTGTAGGAATACTACTAGGGCGTGCGGGGCCACGTCGTAGTAAACGGGAGAGGGATTGAGTTCGAGTCGATGCCTTAAATATGTGTGGGCCGCTTGGTTTTAGGGGAACGAGGCAGCATTTTGGGTTCGGGGACCAGTGGAGATATAGTACGTACAAAAAATTGTGGACGTAGGTTCGACCGAAAGGCAATGATGCATGGGCCCTGCATTTTGATATACCCAAGGCCGCGTGAAATTTTCTACTCTACTCAAAACTAGTAAGGTACACATGCATTGAACGCATGAGATTTCGAAACCAAATTATGAATAAATACACACTATAGCATGTAAAGCTTTGGGTCACATATGCATGATGTAGATGTTCGTTTAGTTCTTATAGTTCATCTCATTCAAAATCAATTAGTTTGATAAAGATGTTAAGATTCATGGGGTTGTGCAATGTAAAGCATAAAGTAAAAAACAAAGAATGGCATTTCATTTAGAAAAAAAAATCAATTATGATACGGAAGATTCTAGAACAAAGGAGAAGTGCATGTGTTTTGAGGTTTGTGCATTATGCTTAAGTTCAACCATGGAGTCTTCTAAATTGTACATGTGGCAGATCTGGTGGAATGTTGATGATATCCAACGGCCAGTAGTGCTCGGATTTGCCATCTCTGCACTGTCGGATTAGCTTCATCCAGCGACCATCTTTCAAGTTATTCGCACACTATAGAGTTCTTGTGCCATAGTTGCATGTCTTGAAAAAAAACTACTAGTGGTTGTACTAGCTATTTTGGAATATAAGATGTATACATGGAAGTTGTAGGGAAAGAGATGACATGGAGTATCTCAATTCCTATGAGTAGGGATTGGAAAAGAGATGTCATTTGGTTGACATCATAGGAACTTTTCTATTGAATCTAGATATGACATGTATCTCAATTCCTATGAGGAGGGATTAGAAAAGAGATGTAATTTGGTTCATATCATAGGAACTTTTCTATTGAATATATGCTAATGTTTATTTTCCGTTGAAATTATGGGAGTATAGGAATCCATTCATATGAACCAAGTGGCTCTAAAGCTATAGAAATGATATCATGTTTATTTCCTTTGAAATGTGGAGTATATGAATCTATTCCTATGAACCAATTGGCACTAAAGGAAAAAATCCTATAAAATCATATCATATAGAGTTCCTATGATATTCCTCCACACCAAAGGATGGTTGAAATTGCTGCAGGTGATACGATGGTCTTTCTTTGTAGACTCCTCCCCCATCTTTATAGTTACCTCTCGAAGATGAATGAAATGATATATACAGGGTAATCTACATGTGCAATTTGGTACACGAAAACTCGGTAAAAGTTTGCGAGGTTCGAATTTTCAATAAAGCTATATGCACTGCATTTTGGAACGGAGGGAGCATACGGCAGTTGCTAACACTCACGTGGAAGATTTGTGTGTAGGAGTAGTGCATGTTCTGTTAAATGACATGGCAAAACGAACACTGTTGGATGCCGATCTAACGGTTCTTACGGCGTTCGTCAGGAAAAGGCTTGTGGCGAACGTTTGTCGGATAATGATTTACGGACACATGCATTGCATTGATACGTGTCCCCCCTCGCTCTCACGCACACGCACCCTCCCGAGTCCTCTTGCACCCACTGTCTATCTGCAGGTAGACGTCACACACATATGTGCTCTTCACACCCTACCCTCAGAACTTCTAAAAAAGAAAAGACGTCGCGCACATTTTATTTTAGCTCACACGTCACACACTTATACTATTACTCTTGTGGAAAGCGTTCTTTGGGCATAGTATATTGTACTCTCACGAAGAGAAGCGGTGCACGCACGCACTAGTTCTCTCACACCCACTCGCGGATACACGTAGGAGCGCATTTTTTGGAGGTGGTACAACAAATCACTCCACTACATATATAAGCAGGAGCCTTAGCGCTTGCTTTACTAGGGTTCCTCTCGTTCACTCTCTCATGCTCTCCAGATCTAAGCAAGATATATGTGGCCACACTCTCTCTCAGCTCACGGCTGGTCACAAATCCGGCCGGACAACCTCGACCGGGGCAGGGGTGTAGGTGCATCATTCATGCTGTCGTCGGCAGCGAGGGAGGAGACCAACGGCTGCCCGTGCGTCCCGATCGGCGGCCGTGCCATTCTCTCTGAGAGAGCGCCAGCTCTGGAGGGCCTCCGACCCCTTCTTCCTCCCTACGGTATTGTGGCCAAGATGCGGCCTCCCGACGCCGTCTTTTCCACATGCCGACGACCCTCAGGTATATATTCCTTCGAAACCTGCCTTGCTCTACTGCCCCAGCTCTCCACTTGGCTTCGTGTGGATCTTTTTCTACTTCCGTCCGCTGTTCCAAAGCCACCTAGACTTTTACTATTATTAGAGGTAAAGCTAGTTCATACAGTCGACTCTAAGAGTTGGTTCAAACAGGGAAGAAAGTGGGAAAGCTGTAGCATGAATCTAGGACTTGGTTCTAAGAGGAAACGGGGGAAAGTAGTAGATACTGGCTACCCAACCGGTCTCTTGGTTGAAAAGACGAAGAAAGCATGGTGGATGGCGAAGGGTGGGGGGAAGTTGACCTATCTCTTGGTTGAAAAAGGAAAGAAAGTGACGGGTGTTGGGGTACAACGCAAATGAGAATGAGTAGGTCTAGATTTCCTGTGCTCACGTAGGAAAATGTCGCCGAGGAGATAAAAAATGGGACAAATGCATACATGCTGCCTGAGTGTTTGCCGCTCTCGGCAACCACATCTGCCTCACCACTTTATGCCTCTGCTGTCCCTACGCCCATATCGCTACCGTTAATGTAAAATCACATGAAGCATTAAGCAATGCCACCTAATGTCACGATAAGTAATGGTCTAGTGCCGTCGATAAATTGAAGCAATGCCACCACCATTTTATGAAGTGCTTCCGTCTTGCTTTATTTCCCATGAATTTTTTTTTTGCAGTTACACTTAAATCTCACACCGCTAACATTGCTTCATCCTAGTGGAACTGCACAAATTTGATTGCACATTTACTGACCATGTGCTACTCTCATGACAGTAATAGTAATGCTATTGTTCTGCATGTTAATCTAGTGGCAGTGTTGATGTGATGTGATGCTACTTACTTAAGGACACTTTCATACTGTCAATCTAGTGCCAATTATAACACAATAGATGCTATTGTTCATCCTGCCCTCCACCGTCTACTGTTCATCCTGCCCTTCATGGGGTGGTCCTGTTCATCCTGCCCTCCACGGGGTCCTGTTCATCCAGCCCCAACCGGCAAGAACGATCGGGGTCTTGTTCATCCCCCACCGGGAACTGTTCATCCAAACCCCCTTAGCAAAGCTTACTGTTCATCCAGAGGCAACGCCACGGGGTCCTGTTCATCCAACCCCACCGGGAACTGTTCATCCAAACCCCCCCGCAACGCTCACTGTTCATCCAGAGGCAGCATCGATCGGCTCCAGTTAGCAGCAGTAGCGAAGGAATCGCTCGATCGGGTTCAGTTAACAGCCATCGATCGATCGCTCGGGTTCAGTAACGCGTAGCCTGCAGTGCAATCGCTCGGGTTCAGTTAGAGCCCAACGCCTCGCTCGGGTTCAGTTAGAGCCCAACGCCTCGCACACACGCGCATACGTACGAGAGAAACGCGCATCGCTCGGCCCCCGATCACCCACCGTAACCGGGGACTCCCCGATATTTTCCGGCCCCTCGCTTCTACCACGGTTTTTTCCGTCATGGACGGCCCAAAGAATGTCATGCAGCTGCGTCTCCGGCCCGCCCAGGAAGAAAAGCCCATTTTCTGTCATGATTTTTTGTCATAGAAGTAGGACCACACCACATCTATGATGATACCAGGTTTTGTCACAATTATCGTCATAGAAGTGTCATAAGTATGACAGAAAAGATTTTCGTTCGGCCCAAAATGTCATGGATGTGTCTTTTTTTGTAGTGTATCCCTCTTCTTCCTCTCTCGGATCTTGGCAATCTTATAGATGTCCCTTTCGCCTTCCTTCGTGCCTAACCGTTCGTAGAGGTCCTCATATGCCCGACCCCTTGCTTCACAAACAACTTGCTTTGCGGCCTTCTTCGCCATCTTGTACTTCTCTATGTTGTCTGCACTCCTATCCAGGTATAGGCGTCTGAAGCAATCTTTCTTCTCTTTAATCGCCTTCTGGACATCATCATTCCACCACCAGGTATCCTTATCTTCGCTTCTCCTTCCCCTGGACACTCCAAACTCCTCCGAGGCCACCTTACGAATGCAAGTCGCCATTGAACGCATAAACTTATCTACAACACAAAATAAATTTGGAATTTTTGAATTTTTTATTATTTGTTTTGATTTTTTTCGTCGGGGCAGGTGCAGATGAGCTCGGGAGCAGAAACGCCGCACTCTTTTTTACCTTTGTATTGGATGGCTTTCTCCGTTATTTAAGTTGTTTAACCCCAGACCCGTTTATGCGTTCTTTTTTGCTTTTTGTTGATTTTCCTGCTCATACAGGTGTAATGTGTTGATTGGTCAGGGAATTTGACTGTTTTCAAATTGAAAAACAGTCGAATGTCAAATAGAAAATTTAACCGAAAAACCGATCGCTATACAATAGCACCGTTGAACTTGCACATAAGTAGGAAAAAGGGATAAGGGCAGCTCTAACAGACCCCGCAAAACCCCGACCTGCAAAATGCGTTTGCAATTTGACGAAGATCTCGTTTGCGGGTAAAGAACGAATGCGGCCAAACATAAATCTTAGATGAAACTGCATAATTTGAAAAAACTGTTTCGCGAGAGAAATTGCACCATATTAGTTCATCACATACTACATATATTTACATGATCAAACACTACAAACACTAGTTCGTACTACATCAGTACTAATACTAGAGGGTGTGGGGATCTCACGGCGGCAAGCTCGAGGCCATGGACAATGCCGTGAAGGAGCTCAATCCTCCTCGCCGGAGCTGCCGAGGTCGATGTACTTCTCCCTCTGCTCCTCGCGGATGAGCCGCCACTCGTCGTCCTTCTCCTGGGCGGCGAGGTTGGCCGCGACCGCCTGCTGGAACACGAGGTCTTCGAGCTCCTCGTGGTGGTGCCGGCGCTCCGCCTCCTCGCGCAAGCTCCGCTCGGCAATGGCGGCCGCGACTGCGTCGACATCGGCAACGAAGTCCTCCAGCCCGACGACTCCACGGCTCCCGAGCTCCTCGGGCTCCTGCTTGACGGGGACGAACTCGATCTCCTATGGCTCCTCCGACCACTCCCTCTTCACGGGGAGAAGTCCCGCGCCGGAAGAGGAGGAGCTCCCGGCGTAGGAAGATCTCACCGCGGAGGACGAGCCTGTGGCAAAGGACGGGGTACGGCTGTGCCGATGGTCGTATTTGTCCGTCTCGCAGACGCGGAAGCTCGGTGGCGGAGAGAGGCCACGGTTGGTCCACTTCCTCGCCCTGCGCTTCCTCGCGCCGTCCGACCGGATGCGCCGCTCGCGCTCGGGGTCGCTGCCGCCGCCGGATCTGCTCCCGGAGCCGCGTCCGGAGCTCCACATGGCGGCTGGAGGCGGAAGGGGCTCGCCGGCGGTGAGAAATGTGAGGAGGGGAGTGGGGAATTGCGGAGCTCGGCGACGGCGGGGGGATAGGGTTTCGACCCGCTAATGCGCCACGCATATACTGGTCGGGGCGTGCAGTTTGCGGGCCGCGATTAATATTTTTACGGGCCTGACGAGTATACGGGCTCTGTTCTGTCCGAAAAATTGAGCCGAGCCCGTATACTCACCGGAATTTTGCGGGTTTGCGGTTTTTGCGCGGTCTGCTAGAGTTGCTCTACGCGCCCGACACCAATATTTGCATCGATGCCGGCCTGGACGCCCGGATTAATCGGGCCAATTGCTAATCAGATTGGATTGTGATCCTAGCCCTAGCGCCCACGCCAATTGGTAAAGGGGACTCCCACCACGCCACGGCAGGAACTCCCACCACGCGAATCTGGCAGTCTCGACCAGTTGACCTAGCTAGATGGCGCGACGAGGCAAGGCTCCTCATGTGGCGGCGGCGGTGTCAGTTCACAGTATCAGTGAGCTATCCGTCGGCCGTCACCGCACGCGCGGAGGAAAAAGATCAACCTCGATCTCGAGGAAGGGCAAGCGACAGCCGGCGCCGGCGGCGATTGCCGGTATTAGGTTCGGCCGTTTCGGAATGTCACCCACTACTACTCCCAGGAGGAGATGGGCCTGGAGGAAGCGACTACCCAAGGCCAATAATGGTGAGGGGTCAATCGTGTCAGGGCCCGCCAATCTCTGCTCCTCCGCACAGATCGCCGCCGGTATAGCCATAGGTGAGTCACCCGCCCTGCCCTGCCGCGTTTCCACCCCACACATCTTTATTGGTGATATGTCTGGTTCTGATACGTGCATGTTCCTTATTTCTTTACTAGCTAGGTGGTGCTATTATTATTAGTACTAACAATTTTGACATTGGGACATGCATGTTGTAGACGACATTGAGCAAGCAGGCATTGCCAAGAAGCAAAAAACAGTTTCCCAGAAGGGCGTGCTTGTGAAGAATCATCTTAAAGTCAAGAAGAAGCTGATCCCTCCACACAAGGTCGAGAGCAGCACTTCTGATGAGTATTCTTCTGAATCTGAGGACGAGGTGCTTCACTACTTCTGGCTTCACTAGTAGAAAAAGAAGCTTCCATACGCCCCCATTAGTCCCCAAAACAATCGAACCGCGACAAAAGGGGCCTTTAGTCGCGGTTCGGGAGGAGACCCGCGACCAACTATCTGGGCCCAGCGCGCTCGGTCGACAGCTGACGGACGGGAGGGGCTTTAGTCCCGGTTGGCCTGGCCAACCGGGACTAAAGGTCCCCGAAGGCCTTTAGTCGCGGTTGGCCAGGCCAACCGGGGCTAAAGGCCCATCCAGCTGGCGGACGGGAGGGGCTTTAGTCCCGGTTGGCCTGGCCAACCGGGACTAAAGGTCCCCGAAGGCCTTTAGTCGCGGTTGGCCAGGCCAACCGGGACTAAAGGCCCATCCCTATATATAGGACTCAACTCACTTCACTTCACTCAGCTCACTTCACAATTTTCAGAAGGGGGTGGTGGGTTTGCTTTTGGTTCCTCCTATGCACACAAGGTGTTCGATGAAATGCCCAAGAGCCTGAAACAAACATGATATGAAGTGTCAGAGCCACACTTGAGCTTTCTCATTTATTTTTCCTCCGCGATCGCGGTTAGCAACTTGAACCTTTCATGTGTCATTGATAAAATATGCATGTGTGTAGTTCATTGTTTAATTTGTATTATTTCTAGCTAGTTAGTTTAACAAATGCATGATGGTTAATTATATACTTTATATAACAATAATGCAGATGAATCGGCAATGGATGTACGGTCCCCGACTCTCCGGCGAGTTCACTACGGGTTTGAAAGATTTCCTCGTAGTGGCAAATGCGAACAAGCAGCGAGGTTTTATTATCTGTCCATGTGCTATCTGTAAGAATCAGAAGGGTTACTCCTCCTCAAGAGAGGTTCACATGCACCTGCTTCGGCGCGGTTTCATGCGAAGCTATAATTGTTGGACCAAGCATGGAGAAAGAGGGGTTAGAATGGAAGAAGATGAAGAAGGGGATGATATCGATGACAACTATCATGATCATTTCGGTGATACTTTCATGGAGGATGATGTTGAAGGTGGGGAAGGGTTAGGTGAAGGTGAAGAAGAGGCACATGATGAGCCCGCTGATGATCTTGGTCGGACCATTGCTGATGCACAGAGACGCTGCGAAACTGACAAGGATAGGGAGAATTTGGATCGCATGTTAGAGGATCACAAAAAGTCGTTGTATCCAGGATGCGATAATAGTCTGAAAAAGCTGGGCTGCACACTGGATTTGCTAAAATGGAAGGCACGGGAAGGTGTAGGTGACTCATCATTTGAAAATTTGCTGAAAATGTTGAAGAATATGTTTCCGAAGAATAACGAGTTGCCCGCCAGTACGTACGAAGCAAAGAAGGTTGTCTGCCCTCTAGGTTTAGAGGTTCTGAAGATACATGCATGCATTAACGACTGTATCCTCTACCGCGATGAATACGAGAATTTGAATGAATGCCCTGTATGCACTGCATTGCGTTATAAGATCAGAGGCGATGACCCTGGTGACGATGTTGAGGGCGAGAAACCCCGGAAGAGGGTTCCCGCCAAGGTGATGTGGTATGCTCCTATAATACCACGGTTGAAACGTCTGTTCATGAACAAAAAGCATGCCAAGTCGTTGCGATGGCACAAAGAGGACCGTAAGTCCGACGGGGAGTTCAGACACCCCGCTGATGGAACGCAATGGAGAAAGATCGACAGAGTGTTCAAAGATTTTGCAGCTGACGCAAGGAACATAAGATTTGGTCTAAGTACTGATGGCATGAATCCTTTTGGCGAGCAGAGCTCCAGCCATAGCACCTGGCCCGTGACTCTATGCATCTACAACCTTCCTCCTTGGTTGTGCATGAAGCGGAAGTTCATTATGATGCCGGTGCTCATCCAAGGTCCAAAGCAACCCGGGAACGACATCGATGTGTACCTAAGGCCATTAGTTGATGAACTTTTACAGTTGTGGGCCAGACCTGGTGTACGTGTCTGGGATGAGCACAAAGGAGAGGAATTTGACCTACGAGCGTTGCTTTTTGTAACCATCAACGATTGGCCTGCTCTCAGTAACCTTTCGGGACAGACAAATAAGGGATACAATGCATGCACACACTACTTACATGAGACTGAAAGTGTACGTTTGGTTAATTGTAAGAAGAACGTGTACCTGGGTCATCGTCGATTTCTTCCCCGAAATCATAACGTAAGAAAGAAAGGCAAGCATTTCAACGGCAAGGCAGATCACCGGCCGAAGCCTGCGGAACGTACTGGTGCTGAGATATTTGATATGGTCAAGGATTTGAAAGTCATCTTAGGAAAGGGTCCTGGCGGACAATCAGTTCCGCGGGGAGTTGACGGGCACGCACCCATGTGGAAGAAGAAATCTATATTTTGGGAGCTAGAATATTGGAAAGTCCTAGATGTCCGCTCTGCAATCGACGTGATGCATGTTACGAAGAATATTTGCGTGAACCTGCTAAGCTTCTTGGGCGTGTATGGGAAGACAAATGATACAAAGGAAGCACGGCAGGACCAACAACTTTTGAAAGACCCAGATGACCGGCATCCGGAATGGTTTCAAGGTCGTGCCAGCTACGCTCTTACCAAAGAAGAGAAGGTCATTTTTTTTGAATGCCTGAGCAGTATGAAGGTTCCGTCTGGATTCTCGTCGAATATAAAGGGAATAATAAACATGGCGGAGAAAAAGTTCCAAAACCTGAAGTCTCACGACTGCCACGTGATTATGACGCAATTGCTTCCGATTGCTTTGAGGGGGCTCCTACCGGAAAATGTTCGAGTAGCCATTGTGAAGCTATGTGCATTCCTCAATGCAATCTCTCAGAAGGTAATCAATCCAGAAGATCTACCATGGTTACAGAACGATGTGGTCCAATGCCTTGTCAGTTTCGAGTTGGTGTTCCCACCATCCTTCTTCGATATTATGACGCACCTCCTGCTCCACCTAGTCGAAGAGATTTTCATTCTCGGTCCTGTATTTCTACACAATATGTTCCCCTTTGAGAGGTTCATGGGAGTATTAAAGAAATATGTTCGTAACCGTGCTAGGCCAGAAGGAAGCATCGTCAAGGGCTATGGAAATGAGGAGGTAATTGAGTTCTGTATTGACTATGTTCCTGACCTTAAGCCGATTGGTATTCCTCAATCGCGGCACGAGGGGAGACTAAGTGGAAAAGGCAAGATCGGAAGGAGATCCACGATATGTATGGACGGTCATTCTATGACTGAAGCACACCACACAGTTCTGCAAAATTCCAGCTTTGTGGCTCCGTACTTCGAGCAACACAAGAATATTTTACGCTCGGACAACCCGGGGAAGCCTGAATCCTGGATTAGAAAGGCCCACATGGAGACTTTCGGCAGTTGGTTGCGAAAACATTTAATGAATGACAATGATGTTGGAGATCAGCTGTACATGTTGGCCAAGAAACCATCTTCGACTATAACGATTTTCCAAGGGTACGAGATAAATGGGAATACATTTTACACCATCGCCCAAGATAAAAAGAGCACCAACCAAAACAGTGGTGTCCGCTTTGATGCAGCAACCGAGAATGGGCGAAAGGTCACATATTATGGTTACATAGAGGAGATATGGGAACTTGACTATGGACCCTCCTTTAAGGTCCCTTTGTTCCGGTGCAAATGGTTCAAGCTAACAGGAGGTGGGGTAAAGGTGGACGAGCAATACGGAATGACAATGGTGGATTTCAACAATCTTGGTTACCTTGACGAACCATTCGTCCTTGCCAAAGATGTCGCTCAGGTTTTTTATTTGAAGGACATGAGTAGCAAACCGAGGAAACGGAAAGATAAGAAAACGATCAGTACATCATGCGATGATCCAAAGCGCCACATTGTTCTTTCAGGGAAAAGAAACATCGTGGGAGTGGAGGACAAGACAGACATGTCAGAAGATTATAATATGTTTGGTGAAATTCCGCCCTTCAAAGTGAACACTGACCCAAGCATTAAGTTAAATGATGAGGATGCTCCATGGATACGGCACAATCGTAAGCAAGCAGGGACACAAGGGAAGAATTGATGTGTAATAATTTATTGTACCAAACTTTGTATTTGGTCGATGAACTGAATGATGTATCAAACCTTTTGTCAAACCTTTAAGGGATTTTAAAATGAATTAGTTTTATTTTTCTGATTTTTTTCATATATAATTGTATTTTTAATATTTTAAAATGAATTAGTTTTATTTTTCTGATTTTTTTGATATATTATTTGTATTTTTAAGAATTTAAAATGAATTAGTTTTATTTTCTGATTTTTTTATATATAATTGTATTTTTAAGATTTTAAAATGAATTAGAAACAAAATAATATAAACTTTAATAAAATATATAAGTACAAACAAAATAAATAAGTAAAAATAATTATCATAAAGTACAGACAAAATAGATAAGTAAAAATAAAGCTAAAAGAATTTTCATAAAGAACTTTTTTTGTTAGAAACTTTAATAGCAAAAAAAATTATCATAAAGTAAAATAAATAAGTAATTAGAAACAAAATAAATAAGTTTTTTGTTGTAAGTAGAAAAAAAAAATAAAGCAAAAAAGAAAACAGAAAACAGGCAAAAAATAAAAAATATGCCACCTACTGGGCCACCACGGCCTGAATACGACTAGAAACCCATCAATGGGCCAGGATTCAGGCCTGCAGAAGGCCCAGTAGGCCCACAGGCACATAGTGACAGAATAGGCCCGTAAGCCTGCATTTGAGAGGAGCTCGAAGTGGTCGGCGCAGCCGCGCTTATAAACCACAGTCGAGGCCTCTCGGCTAGCGAGGTGGGACTAAACATCCCACCGCACCGCGCCAGTTCCAGCACAATGCCTTTAGTCCCGGTTGGGGAGGCGGACCGCGACTAAAGGGTACCCTTTAGTCGCGGTTGTTGTCCCCAACCGCGACTAAAGGGTCTTTCTGCGCGGGAACGAAAGCGGCGCCAAAACCCTTTAGTCCCGGTTGGGGAGGCGGACCGCGACTAAAGGTACCCTTTAGTCGCGGTTGGCGTGTGGCCAACCGCGACTAAAGGGTACCTTTAGTCGCGGTCCGCCTCCCCAACCGGGACTAAAGGTACGTCTATATATACTGCACTTAGCAGTTTCGCCACTTCCCATTCTCCTCTCTCTCGACGCCGAAGCCCTGCCCCGACGCCGATCGACGCCGAAGCCCTGCCCCGACGCCGACGCCGACGCCGAAGCCCTGCCCCGACGCCGACGCCGAAGCCCTGCGCGCCGCCGCCGCCGTCCCCAGTGAGCGCCGCCGCCGCCCGTGCCCTGCCCTTGCCCGCCGCAGCCGCCGCAGCGTGCCCGTGGCCCTTGCCCCACCCTTGCCCGCCGCCCGACGCCCTGCCGGCCGCGGGAAAAGGAAGAAGAAGAAGAAAGAAAGAGGAAAAAGGAAGAAGAAAATGAAAGAAAAACAGAAGAAAAACAAGAAAAAGGAAGAAAAAGGAAAAAGGAAGAAAAAAAAAGAAAACAAAAGAAAAAGGAAGAAGAAAGCAAAAAAAACAAAAGAAAACACAAGAAAAACAAACAGAAGAAAAAAACAAAGGAAAAAAGGAATCAAAAGAAAACACAAGAAAAACAAACAGAAGAAAAAAAACTGAAGAAAAAAGGAAAAAGGAAAAAAGGAAGAAAAAAACAGAAGAAAAAGAAAAGAAAACAGAAGAAAAAGGAAGAAGAAAGAAAAAGTAAGAAGAAAAAAAAAAGAAAAAAAACAAAGAAACCAAATGAAAACCAAAAAGAAAGAAAGAAAACCAGATGAAAACCAAAAGAAAGAAGAAGAAAAAAGGAAGAAGAAAAAAAGAAGAAGAAAGGAAGAAGAAAGGAAGAAGAAGAAAGAAAGAAGAAAGAAAAAGGAAGAAGAAAAAAGGAACAAGAAAAAAGAAGAAGAAAAGGAAGAAGAAAAAGGAAGAAGAAGAAAAAGGAAGAAGAAAAAAGAAAGAAGAAGACAGAAGAAAAAGGAAGAAGAAAAAAGAAGAAGAAAAAAGAAGAAGAAAGAAACCAAATGAAAACAAAAGAAGAAGAAAAAAAGGAAGAAGAAAAAAGAAGAAAGAAGAAAGAAAGAAAAGAAGAAAGAAAGAAGAAAGAAGAAAAAAGGAAGAAGAAAAAAGAAAAGAAAGAAAGAAAAAGGAAGAAAAAAAGAAAGAAGAAAGACAGAAGAAAAAGGAAGAAGAAAAAAGAAAGAAGAAAGAAAACCAAATGAAAACCAAAAGAAAGAAGAAAAAAAAGGAAGAAGAAAAAAGAAAGAAGAAAGAAAGAAGAAAAAGGAAGAAGAAAAAAATGAAAACCAAATGAAAGAAGAAAGAAAAAGGAAGAAGAAAAAAAGAAGAAGAAAGGAAGAAGAAAGGAAGAAGAAGAAAGAAAGAAGAAAGAAAATGGAAGAAGAAGAAAGAAAGAAGAAAGAGGAAGAAGAAAGGAAGAAGAAGAAAAAAAGAAGAAAAAAAGAAGAAGAAAGAACCAAATGAAAACCAAAAAGAAAAACAAAGAAAACAAAACAAAATACTTGGCAGTGCTCAATAATCTTATTTTTTAATTCCTCCTCCTGTATGTCCCCTTAATCTTATTTTTTAATTCCTTTATACTTAAAGAATTTTTACTACATGCAGGAGTGAAATATGGCGGACGATAGAGCCGAGCTGCTTAGGGATCCGGAGGCTGAACGTTATCTAATGGGCATCATCAACAACGAGATTCCTTATGTGCGGGGCTCAGAATATGAGCAAGAAGAGGATGTAGTCTCTTCTTTTCTGAACCTTGAAGGTGGAACAGAGATTGTCGATGATCAAGAAGGTGAAGGAACGGACATTGTCGACGGAGGTCAACCGTCAACAAACGACGATCTCGAATTGCAAGTAGCAACCACCTCCGGCGAGGTATATATATACATTGAGCCTCTCGTGATACAAACTTACTGAAATGTGAATACATATGTATTAACGCGCGCGACTCTCTTTCTTTTTTTAGCCCTCCGGATCGAGTACGACAAAGCGTGGCAAATCCAAGGCGATGAAAACAGGAGAAACATATGCCATTGAGTTTGTCAGTGAAACCGGCAAGCCCCTACAGCACACCTCAAAGTTTATCAACCAATGCGGAGTCGTTGTTAGAGACAACGTCCCGATCACCGTCCAGGAATGGAAGGAGCCAAAGAAGGCACGTATTGGTTTCAGTTTTGTCGACAAGAGAACGAAAAAGGATTGCTGGAGAAAGCTTATGGAACATTTCATTCTACCTCCGGAATACAACAAAGTCGATGAATTCGGTAACGAGGTTCCGGGTGGACGTCAGAGGAGGAGGCTAGTTAAAGAGTTCGCTCTTCAGAAGATGGGCGAAGCATTCCGGAACTTCAAGAAAAATTTAACCCGTGACTATGTCAACAAGGGCAAGACTCCGGATTTCAATGGACAACATGAGAAACTGAAAGATGATTGGCCAGAATTTGTGAGGCAAAAGCAATCGGAGCATTTCAAGGAAATATCGAAAAAAATAAGGATAATGCGAGTAAGAAAAAGTTCCATCATATTATGGGGCCAGGAGGATACCGCCTTTCGGAGCCTAGGTGGCAGAAGATGGAGGAGGACCTGAGGGTGCGAGGAATCCCTCTAGGTACAGAGGGATGGGACCCAAGGGCCAAAAGCTGGTGGTACGGGCATGGGGGATCGCTAGACCCGGAGACAGGGGTGTGTGTTCACCGGCAGAGACAGTTTGCTCCCACCCAAGCCCTTATTGACGCAATGACCCAAGCTCAAGAGGGCTTGATCAAGTTCAACAGAGAGAAAGACGCACTGACAATAGCCCTCGGGAATGATGAACACGGAGGACGTGTACGAGGCAAAGGCAAAGTTCCGTGGAAAGTAGGGTTTTCCCAGGACAATGACCCGTACTGTTACAGAAGCCGTAAGAGAAAGACGGACCGGGATGCAGATCTTATGACGAAGTTTGCATCGGAACTCCATGAGTTGAAGCAGACCGTGCATGAACTAGTAAAAGAAAAATCGGCTGCAGGGCCGCATGAAGATCATGAAGCGGATCGCGGAAGCCAGCAGCGGAGAAGCAGCGTGGCTTCCACGGATGCCCCGCCTGGTGCTAGTGCACCGATGATCGAGATTCGTGCACCGGAGCCTCACTACCCCGTGGATGATGTAAAGGAGATGAAAGAATGTGATCTGCATTATCCCGTGGGGAACGTTTCCACGAAGGTAGCTAGCGGCAGTGCTTTACCCTGTACACCTGGAGCACTCCACCACAACAACCCCATTGCATATGGCTATGCTCGTGTCACGGTGGAAGACATAGTCCAAGGGTTTGAGGACCTGGAGATTGACAAACCTACACCCGAAGGGGAGAGAAGACTTGGAGATGTCAAGCGCCAGTTCATTCTATGGAAAAAGAAGTACATAGTGTTTCCAGGCGAGGCGCCAAGGCTAGCAAGTCCACCCCCCTCCGATGGTGGTGGTGGTGGTGGCGGTGGTGGCGGTGGTGGTGGTCGTGGTGGTTCACCTACACCTCCTTCACGCCATTCGACGCCGTCCCCCGATCCACAACCTCCGGCGGGTACGACGCCCCCCAATCCTCCTCCGGCGGGTACGACGCCCCCCAATCCACCTCCGGCGAAGAAGCAGAAGCAGGCGGACAGCAAGGAAACCCGCTCCTGGACTATTAACCCGGACCCTTATGTACCTAAGACCACAAGGGTACCGGAGCCATCACTGAAGCCTCTCCTCCCAAGGCCTGGGGAACTTAGTGAAGCTGAAACCAAATTGGCCGCGTCTGCTGATTATGAGAAATGGAAGGCGGATATGAAGGCGATAAAAGAGCCTGAGCCCAAGCAAGTATTCACTGAGAAGCAAAAGAAGTGGGCTAAGGATTTTTTGACGACACCGTCCCAAGCCGAGCTGAATATGCCTGACGACTATGGACATGAACTTCGTAGGCAAGCAAAAATATTGAAGGAGGAGAAAGAAGAAAGTAAAAAAAGCGGGAAACAAGTTGACCAGCTCGGGATGCAGAAGAAACAATCGATCCCCCCGCTCATAGTGAAAGCCGGTCCGGAAGAGGACCCCGAGATCATAGCAGCTGCGGCAGCACTTGGATTGACTGTAGCGAGTGCCATGAAACAAGCGTCCGAGATGGGTTTGACTCTTCGTGCCTTCTTAGGCCTTGAGGATGCGCCAGTATGTGAGATAGCATTACAATATGTGCGGAATGGGCCTCTCGTCGAGCCTGCGCGGGAGAAGAGTCTACCGCCACAAATGCGAAATCTGCTACGTTGGTACAAGCAATTCATAACATGGGCCGACAAAGAATATATTTATGCGGATGTTACAGAGGAGCATCACACCAAACGGTACTCTGTACAAGTTCATATGAGTGAATTGTTCCAGCTGTTCAATCTGCGCGACCTCGACAAATCTATGCTGAGTTGCTACGTTCTGTAAGTGATTTATTTCTACCTCATCTCGTTCTTCATTGCCTGCACTATATATATATATATTGTCCTAACTATATTGTTGCGTACGCTATTATGCAGATTGAAGATTTGGGAATGCAAAATAAGAAACATCCATGATGTTGGGTTCATTGACCCACATATCGTTAATGGACATGTGTTACAATATCACCCCGAAGACGTGGAGAAAGACTTGTACAAGTTTCTTAGAAAGCATCAACTCAAAAGTCATATTCTATTTCCTTACCATTTTGGGTGAGTGTTTCTCTCTTGTGCCCATTCTCTTTTGTTTACTCCATGCATGGTATGTCTAATCGATGAGTTATGCATGACTGTGCATGTAACGTGTCCGCAGGTTCCACTGGATTCTGCTAAATATTGAACTTCACACCTCCAGAGTTCTAATCATGGACTCTATGGATTCGGATCCAAAGCGTTGGGCCGACATGAGAAAAATGCTGCAAAAGTAATTATTTTCAATCATTTGAGCTCTATATCGATCGGTCTCTTTCGTTCATTTCCTAATATCAAGTAACTAATAACTCCCTTGTTCATTTAATTTTCTTTGCCCTGTAGGGTTTGGAGACGGTTCTCAGAAGAAATTGTCGGTGAATTCAAACATGAGCTAGATTTCAGAAGGTTAGTTAATGTGGATAAGCAGCCACCGGGGACCAATCTATGTGGATACTATGTTTGTGAGAACATCCGGAGACTAACCTCTGAGCGGAAGGCATCGGATAGCGTGCGGAACGCGACGGATAACTTGCGGAGGAGGCTTAGTCCAGAAGCTCGCTTCCGACCAATTCAAGATGAATTAGCAGGATTTTTCTTGAGGGAAGTCATCAATCCTAAAGGAGAACACTATACCGAGGACGCAGACATTTATATGCATACCCGAGATTGAAACTTGTTCGAAGTTGTATATGGTCCTCCATCCTAATTGTGTATGGAAACTTGTTCGAAGTTGTATATGGTCACCCGAGATTGAATATATATTATATATTCCTCTTGAATTCTTCTTGTTTGAAATTTCATATGCATGTATATAGTATCGTAGAATATGGGTACTGAAACTTCATCAAAATTAAAACAAAACACAAAATAAAATATAAAAGAAATAAAACACTACAAATTAAAAAGAAACCAGGTTTAGGGGGGCTAAAACCCTAAACCTGCGGACGAGGCCTTTAGTCCCGGTTAGCCACGAGAACCGGGACTAAAGGCCCTCCGCCCCGACGGACCCCTGGCGGCCACGTGGACGGGCCTTTAGTCCCGGTCAGCCATGAGAACCGGGACTAAAGCCTTTAGTCGCGGTTCGTAAGTGGCGCGACTAAAGGGGGGGGGGTTCTTTAGTCGCGCATATTTAGTCCCGGTTGCACAGCCGGGACTAAAGGCTGTTGCGAACCGGGACTAAAGGGCTTTTTTCTACGAGTGCTTCTTTTACTCTTGTTGCGGAAATCTTGTTAAAACAAATGCATAAATAGGTGCTACCAAAACAACTGTTAAAAACTAATGCAAAATCAAATGGAATAGCCCTTGGTTTATATTTCGAAACAATAATAAAACCTATGAAACATGCATGTGACAAAATGTTGTATTAGAAGAGAAAAAAAATAGATTGAATTTAACGGAATGCCATTTTTAACGAAAATGTTAAACATGGACTACACAAATTTGTTCCAAGCATCCATAACATATATCATCGGTGACGAAACTTAATTAATGGAAAAAATTACTTATGGGCTACATGCCTGATTGTTGAGGTGGCATATTTGCATCGATTGATTAGTGCAAAAAATTGTAACTTATGAAAACATGCATGGCTTGCTGATGTGGCATGGCTGCATACATGAAAAATATGTAGTCGTTTATAACTATTTAATAATGGAGGATAACATGCAATTGTCCTTCTCTTGCTGTGGCGGCTGGTGTGTGGTGAAGAGCGTCGGTCGCTAGGTCTTCTTGGGAGAGAGCTCTCCTAGATACTTATACTAGAGAGGCCACTTGGGCCAAAGGGTAGACGGGGCAAGCCCCATACCAGTTCAGCACTCTCCCTCAAGATGGGTGGTACATATCTATCAACCCCCATCTTGTCGCATGTCAATTCACAGTCCTATGTCCTTAGTCCCTTTGTCAAGCAATCTGTTGCCCAGAGCTGACATGAGCAAGGCTAATGATCCCAACATGAAGTTTCTCCTTAGTGAAGAAGCGATCACTTTCCACATGTTTTGTCGTATCATGTTGAACTGGGTTATTGGCAATGCTTATAGCCGACTGATTGTCACACCATACTCGCGGGGTCCCTTCCTTAGAAGTTTCAACTCGTTCATTAGGTTCTTCATCCAAACCATCTCATTTCAACCCCTGAGATAATGCTCTATACTCAGCTTCTGCTTTTGATCTAGACACAATTGTCAGTTTTTTGGTTCTCCATGATACCAATTTTCCTCCCACAAACACATAATAGCCCAATCAGAATCACCATAGCCATCCACCTCAAGATGTTTACTCTTTGCAAACAAGAACCCTTTTCCGGAAGTCCCCTTCAAGTATCTCAAGATTCTATGCCCAGTATCAAGGTGCCCACTCCTTGGTTCAGGGATGTATCTGCTCACAACACCCACGACATACGCTGTCATGTGATGATTTTGTTCAATCGGAGTAGGGGCTGCACGACATCCCATCATGCTCATATTACTCAAGAGATCCAAGGTTTATTTTTGTTAGTACAAAGATATTCCCTTCTCTGTCCAGGAAATTTACTCTAGTACTTGAGCGGATATTTGCATTGAGGATGCTGGGGTTCTTATACAACTCTCTTGCAGTTTCATCAATTTTTTGCAAGTTCGCCTCATCAGTTGAGCTTGCAACACCACTTCCTTGTTCGCAGCCACCTCTTGCTCTAGCGTCCTAGCCGATGGAAAGCATGCAGCTGGTGTTGGAGGAGGAGATTCTGACCGATTGATGTCATAAGCAAATCAGTTGGTTCAGTTTGCTCACGCCCGTTTGGATCCTCCTACAAAAGGTGCCGTAACGAGTACTGTTTAGCGTATAATCAAGAGAAACATGTATTTTCCATTCCTCAACTCTTTTGAAAGTCTAGATATGGTCCTCAATCAACTCTAAACGAGTGAACATGCACACATCATTTTTGAAATTTAATTTTCCTGAAATCATAATCTTGTGTGATATATGTTGTACATTAAATTATCTTGTTGTAATTCAGTAGACAACTCTTTTGCAGTCCAAGGATGATTCTGATCATTGTTCTGATGACAGTGACGAAGAGCCTCCACAAAAGAAGCCTAATGTAGTTAATTTTGATATTTTCTTTTCCATCTGAAGATTTTGATTTATATTGCATTTCTTATTGTATCGCAGGGTTCATCTTCTGGTGCTGCCAAGCCAGCCTCCAAGGATGCCAAGAAAGAAAGCAGTGGTGATGATCACAGTTCTGAAGAGAGCTCGAGCAGTGATGAGCAAAATGATCAACAGGTGTCAGTGGCAAACTCCAAGAAGAATGAAGTACGGTTCAAGTGTATTTATGCTGTTCTAATTTTTTCTCTCATTTTTTATGGATGCTTGACTTCAGCCCTAACTTTATTTGTTGCAGCTAAAAACTCCTGCCAGCAGTAGTCATCAAGCTAGTACTAGGTCAAGGACCCTTTTGTTGAGAATCTGTCGTATAGTGTCAAGAATGAACAAGTGTAAGTTTGTGAGATGTGCTATTTTCATATCTTTTCTGGAAGATGTTCTTTACTTCATTCGTTGCACATCCTGTAGGAAGCAATTTTTTGAGGAGGCGGGTGAGGTTATTGATATTCATTTTGCTACCTCTGATGATGGGAGCATCAAGGGTTCCACACATGTTGAATTTGCTACAACTGAAGCTGCTGAAAAGGTGCTTCACTACGTTTCTTTGTGATCTATTTAGTCTCATCAGCTCATCTGTGAAGTAAGATTTCAGTGGCCACCTAAATTCTGTTTGCTTTTCAATGTTCTGATACTGATAGGCATACAAATTGAATGGGCGTGATTTGGCGGGGAGGCCTGTCAGGCTTGATTTTGGTCGTGAGCGAGGAACGATTTCTCCTAGCAGCAGGTTATTTTCTATCCCACTGATTATCTTCCTAGAAATTGCCTGGACATGCTAGTCATTATTGCACCTTAATTTTCTGTGTTCAGGAGGGACAATAGTTCTTTCAAGAATCCTGGTCAAAGCTCTAGCCATGCTGCCTTTATTAGAGGATTTGATTCATCTCTTGGGAAGGATGAGGTAATTTGAGTCATCTCTTGGGAAGGAGGGACAATGGGTTTAAGTTTGACTCTTATCTTATATCTAAATTTATTCTGTCAGCAGATCCGAAGTTCACTTCAACAGCATCTTAGCTCATGTAGAGAGATTACAAGAGTTTCAGTCGCAAAGGAGTATGATACTTGCGCAAGCAAAGGGTAAGTTTGGCTCTGGCGCATTTGCTCCTAGGTCAATTTGTATCCTCGTTTGTTGTAATTGACGACTCTTTGGCTGCTTGGTTTGGTTCTGCATGATAGCGGACATGGAATTTATTGACAACAGTTCTTTGCCCAAAGTGCTCGAGCTGACCGGATCTGACCTTGGAGGCTGCAGCTTGTCGGTTGATGAAGCCAAGCCCAGTCCAGATAACAGAGATGACGCCGATAGTGACAGGGGCCACGGTCAGAGTGGTGCACCTCCCAGGTAGAGTGCTGGCACACCTAGTGTGGGTAACTTTCCGCTTACATATATTGAGCCTTGAGCCTTGGTCGGATCCACGGATGGCTGGCATCATGCTTTTTATCTGAACGCGTTATTTTTTCTCTTGTTTCTAATCCTTTATGCTTATGTCTTCACAGCTCCCAATTGTATGGACTATGGAGTGATCTTGGTGTTGTTTGAGACGCCCTCTGGTTTTGCAATTTTCAATTTGTACGAACACCGGTTCACAGAACCGGATGCTCTCGAGGTACTTTAATAGTTGCATTGTTTGTCACTCATTCCGTGCTGAGTTATTCATGTGCTCATCCTATCATGGACCTAGCTAATTTTTTTCTATATCTCCTCTGTCCAGAATATCTGGGAAAACTTTGGTGAGCCTTTTAGGTGTTGAGAGGTTAGCCTACGCCTTTGTTTCCTTCCCTTTCCCTCTGAATGTGTTATGTTGTTTGTCACCAATTGAAACTGAGTACTGATCTTGCACGATTCACGATCTTCATGTTTATTACTGATCATGCTCATCATTTAAAGATTTAGTGCCAAACATTTTAATGCATTCTTCTTCTAGCATTTTGGCACAATTACCGGAATCCTTATTTTCACGAAAGATATTAAAAAGATGAAGCATATGAGGCACCCTTAATTCCATTTTTTTATAGTTTTCTTTTATAAACTAAACTAGTGATAAAACAAGAAACTAAAAGATTTGATTGCAAGATCTAAAGATATACCTTCAAGCACTCATCTCCCCGGCAACGACGCCAGAAATTGCTTGATGTCTACCACTCAACCTTCTTCTTGTAGACGTTGTTGGGCCTCCAAGTGCAGAGATTTGTAGGACGGTAGCAAATTTCCCTCAAGTGGATGACCTAAGGTTTATCAATCCATGGGAGGCGTAGGATGAAGATGGTCTCTCTCAAACAACCCTGCAACCAAATAACAAAGTCTCTTATGTCCCAACACACCCAATACAATGGTAAATTGTATAGGTGCACTAGTTCGGCGAAGAGATGGTGATACAAGTGCAATATGGACGGTAGATATAGGTTTTTGTAATGTGAAATTATAAAAACAGCAAGGTAACAAGCGATAAAAGTGAGCGTAAACGGTATTGCAATGATAGGAAACAAGGCTTAAGGTTCATACTTTCACTAGTGCAAGTTCTTTCAACAATGATAACCTAATTAGATCATATAACTATCCCTCAACATGCAACAAAGAGTCACTCCAAATTCACTAATAGCGGAGAACAAACGAAGAGATTAGTGTAGGGTACGAAACCACCTAAGGCCCAGTAGACCCACAGGGCAGCACAGAACAGGTAGGCCCAGAAGGCCTGCTTTGGAGAGGAGCTCGAAGGAGCAGCCGCGGCTGGGTTTATAGACCATTGCGGCTTCCCTTCGGTAGGCGAGGTGGGACTAAACTTTGCGCCCCTCGCCTGGTAGCGCACCCCCCTTTAGTACCGGGTTGTGGCTCCAACCGGTACTAAGGGGGGGGGGGTCTTTAGTACCGGTTGGAGCCACAACCCGGTACTAAAGGGGGTCGCTTCCCGCCGCTCAGCCTGGCCAAAATTGACCTTTAGTATCGGTTGGAGCCACCACCCGGTACTAAAGGCCCATCCTATATAAGCAGCACTTACAAATTTCGTCAGTTTTCATCTGCTTCTTCTCCTCTGCCCCGCCTGCCGCCCCCTGTCGCCGCCACCATCGCTTCCCCCGTCGCCACTCCTCGTCGCCGCCCCCGTCGCCGCCCCGTCCCCGTCGTCGCCGCCCCGCGTCCCCGTCGTCGCCGCCCCGTCCCCGTCGCCATCCGCGTCGTCGGCTCCCGTCGCCGTCCCCGTCGCCGCCCCCCGTCGCCTCGCCTCGCCGGTGAGCT
Organism: Triticum aestivum; assembly: GCF_018294505.1. NCBI lineage: Eukaryota > Viridiplantae > Streptophyta > Magnoliopsida > Poales > Poaceae > Triticum > Triticum aestivum. Next base: position 15,477,715 of record NC_057808.1, on the reverse strand, counting down.
CCTGCATGCCCCGGCTGCCATGTCCACACACACACACACATTGTTAATTAGTTATAAAATTGTTAGTATTTTTTATGTTTTGTAGTTATAGAAATATTTATAGAAATGTTAGAAATTTTTCTGTTTTTTCGTCATAGAAATATTTATAGAAATGTTAGACATTTTTCTGTTTTTTAGTTATAGATAGAAATGTTAGAAATTTTTCTGTTTTTTAGTTATAGGAATATTAGAAATGTTACAAAATTTTAGAAATGTTAGTTTTAGCTAGATGAATTAGATTAATGTCAAATTGTTAGACGAAGATCGATGTTTTTTAGTTTCTTATAATTTTAGTTATAGAAAAATTTAGAATTTGCATATAGAATTTTAGTTATCACAATCCAATAATTTAAAATATGTTACTTTGTGCGGGCATATAGTATTTGTTTTCGACGATGTCCGGCCCGCATCCTCGCCGTCGACCCGTTTGCGACGACGTCCTGCTTCAGAGGACCCATGTCCGGGACTGGGCTTCGCCGGGCTGGCACTGGGAGGTGCTACCTTCAGGGGCACGCTGCTTAGTGAGGAACCCGGCCCCGGGTCCCGTCGTCGATCCTGATCTCCTTTGGTGGTGTTCGCATGGGCCACATTCGGTGCAGAGGGAGCCGGCCCCGCCGGGGGTGGTGCGTCGCCGTGTCAGGGAGGAGGACGAGCATGTCCGTCGCTACATGGCTGCTATGGACGTCAGGTTCTCCAATACCTGTCAGGTTCTTTGGGCAGATGACCGGAGATATGATCCTGTGATGGTTCCTTCTCTTTGGGTCTCCACCGCCCGCGCCTCAGGAACCGCGAGTGGCCTAGATTCTTCTGTAGTACTCGATCTTTATTAGCTAGCTAGCTAGTGATATATTTGATATATAATATTCGAGACGATGCATATTATGTACTATGATTCAGTTTTTCCTTATTGATTGCATCCATGCATTGTAATTTGAATACTAAATTGTTTTATATTTCTTTTAGATTAGTTAAATAAAAGCTATGATGGACAATACCGGCAGAGAGGGAGAAGAGACCCTATTCGAGATCATACGCAGCCCTCGCGGGCCAGATGATCAGAATGAAGACTATGAGGGCTCCGAATATCTGAACAATACCGGGGAGGGTGATGATATGATATTCGATCGCGACGACCGAACTGATGAAGTCATGAACTATGATTATGATGACGCCGACAATGTTGATCTTGAAATAACAGAGACCGGCGAGGTATATTTATATAAACAGGCATCAGGTGATCATCACGTGTTTTTTTTATTTGAAGATATATTAACGAATCGGCCTTTCTTCTTTCAGCCCTACGGATCGAGCAAATCTGCTTCTACAGACAGCAGGACAAAGTGAGGCCCGGGCAAAAAGTTGAAGGAGGGTGTAAAGTTCAACATCGATGCCATCAAAGCTAATGGCGAACCAAGCACGCCTAAGAACATTGCGAACAAGTTCATTCGTCAGTGCGGAGTTCTTGTGAGGGACCAACTCCCGATCTCCATTCAAGAATGGAAAGAGCCAAAAAATAAACGTCCAGATGTTACTTGGGTCGACGGCAAAGCAAAAAAACACTTTGGGAATCGCTCACGGAACATTTCACCCTACCAGATCATTTCACTGATGTAGATCTGTAGAAAGGCAAGGACGCTGCTCTTAGGAAGATGGCAATTGCATTCAACATCCACAAGAAAACTGTATGGGCCAACTACGCCGAACGAGGAAGGAAGACTCCAGAATTCAAGGGAACACTAGAGAAGCAAAGAGAACACTGGCCCGCTTTCATGAAATTCAAGGAATCAGAATTATCTAAGGAACGGTCGAGAAAAAACAAGGCCAATGCCGCAAAAAAGACGCAGTTCCATAGGCTGGGGCCAGGTGGCTACGCGGTGGCAATGCCTAAGTGGGATAAGTCTGAGCAAGAGATGGTGGATGCAGGGGTCACTCTAGTTACTAGGAGCTGGCCTCCTAGGTGCAGAACTTGGTTCTATGCGCATGGGGGGGGCGTTGGTCCCGAAGACAGACCTGGTTTCGAAGAAGGCAAGTCTAAAAGGAGCCGAAGTAAAGTTACTTGAAGCAATAGAAGATGCTCGAAAGGGGGTGTTCACGCCCAACAGAGAGAACGAAGAGCTTACGCGCGCCCTGGGTAATCCTGAACACCCGGGAAGAACAATAGGCAAGGGCGTTGTTCTGTGGTATGAGGGCTTTTCGGACTGGAACGCCAACTACAGAAGCCGTGCAAGAAGGAAGATGGAGGAGGAGAAGAAGAGGAAGCTGGAGGAGGAGTAGAGGAAGCAGGAAGCAGAACGCCTTCTAGGCCTAGAATCAGCGCACGCGGACTTGGCACTCAAATTCCAGCGGCAGCAATAGCAGACGGACTCACTTAGCTAGGAAAGGGGGTCTCAGCAGCGGCAGCAGCTAGCGGATGATCCAGCATTGGATAGCACCGTCCCATCCATGCCGAGAAGCAGCGTTGGTTCCGCCCCGGGCGACGCACTGCTGGATAGATACCCTGTGGATGACAGCATGGAGAGCACTAACTCTGAGCTACACTTCAAAATGAAGAACATATACATGAAGGTGGCGGACGCCATTGCTTGTACAAATCCCCCCGATGCAACCTTCCATTGCAACCCGATTCCAGCGGGCTATGCTCGTGTCGTGGTTGATGAGGTGGTGGACCAATATTCGGCGCTAGAGCTTGACATTCCTGGAGGTGACGAGGAGCACACACTGGGAGAGGCCATACATCGCATCATCCTATGGAGAAAGGATTGCATCATCTTTCGAAGGCCACCGACACTGCATCGTCATCCGACTCCTCCTCGATGTGAGGCCACTCCTCGTCCTCCAAGTCCGGCACAGCAGCAGGCCACTCCTCCTGCTTCAAGTCTGGCACAGCAGCAGACCACTCCTCCTGCTTCAAGTCCGACACCGCGTGAGGCCACTTCTCCTGCTTGAAGTCCTGCACAGCGTGAGGCCACTCCTCCTGCTTCAAGTCCGACACCGCATGAGGCCACTCCTCCTGCTTCAAGTCCGGCACAGCGTTAGGCCACTCCTCCTGCTCCAACTAAGACACGTCAGCCGTCTCCGCCACCTCAGCAATCGCGGAAGAGAGCCGACGCAACTATGGTGTGTAGCGATACGAGTCGAGGTAGTACAGAAGGTACAGGCGGAGGCAAGCGATATAAATATGGTCCAAGCCTCGAGATCGAGCCCATGTCTCCCCTCAGGAAGGCACATCGAGCATGAGTACAGAAGGAGTCGAGCTCGAGCCAAGCAGCTGGCAAAAAATGCGGGAAAACCATTCCCCAGTTGGGAGAACAGGCGGCGCAATCGATCCCCCCGCTTGTTGTGCCAACAACACATAAGAGTACCGGCGCCCTATATATATGGGGGCGAACCGTTAACGTTCCCCAGCTGGGCAACCTGGTAATAACCGAGGATCATATAATGCAGGCTGAAATGCTCAAGATCACTGTTGGACAACTCCTCGAGATCGAGCCCATGTCTCCCCTTATAGAGGAGGAAATAAAACGGAAATATGTCCGCGGCAAACCATTGGTCGAGCCCGAGGAGGTCAAGAACCTCCCAACGAGAATGTATGAATTGCTTGATTGGTACATGAAAATTACCAAGAGTTCCAATCGAGAGTCCCTCATGGTGCAAGTCAAGGAAGAGCATTACTTCCATAAGAAAGCTCTGTCCGTTCAGAATTCAGAACTATTTCAGTTATTCAATAAAGATGCACTCGACAAATCTATCGTCGGTTGCTATTGTCTGTAAGTGATTTCTTTTTGTAATTTAAGTCTCAAGCTAGCTGTAGTGCTCATTTATTAATCATTAATTACCTGTAATTACATATCCTCACTATATTCTTTTCTGTGGTATTATGTAGGATGAAGATGTATGAAATGAAAAAATCTAGATGATGACCCACAAGTATAGGGGATCTATCGTAGTCCTTTTGATAAGTAAGAGTGTCGAACCCAACGAGGAGCAGAAGGAAATGATAAGCGGTTTTCAGCAAGGTATTCTCTGCAAGCACTGAAATTATAGGTAACAGATAGTTTTGTGATAAGATAATTTGTAACGAGCAACAAGTAACAAAAGTAAATAAAGTGCAGCAAGGTGGCCCAATCCTTTTTTTAGCAAAGGACAAGCCTGGACAAACTCTTATATAAAGGAAAGCGCTCCCAAGGACACATGGGAATTATCGTCAAACTAGTTTTCGTCACGTTCATATGATTCGCGTTCGGTACTTCGATAATTTGATATGTGGGTGGACCGACGCTTTGGTGTTGTCCTTACTTGGACAAGCATCCCACTTATGATTAACTCCTATTGCAAGCATCCGAAACTACAAAAGAAGTATTAAGGTAAACCTAACCATAGCATGAAACATATGGATCCAAATCAGCCCCTTACGAAGCAACGCATAAACTAGGGTTGAAGCTTCTGTCACTCTAGCAAGCCATCATCTACTTATTACTTCCCAATGCATTCCTCTAGGCCCAAACAATGGTGAAGTGTCATGTAGTCGATGTTCACATAACACCACAAGAGGAGAGACAACATACATCTCATCAAAATATCGAACGAATACCAAATTCACATGACTACTAATAGCAAGACTTCTCACATGTCCTTAGGAACAAACGTAACTACTCACAAAGCATATTCATGTTCATAATCAGAGGAGTATTAATATGCATAAAGGATCTGAACATATGATCTTCCACCAAATAAACCAACTAGCATCAACTACAAGGAGTAATCAACAATACTAGCAACGTACAAGTACCAATCCCAGACTTAGAGACAAGAATTGGATACAAGAGATGAACTAGGGTTTGAGAGGAGATGGTGCTGGTGAAGATGTTGATAGAGATTGGGCCCCTCCCAGTGAGAGGAGCGTTGGTGTTGACGATGACGATGATTTCCCCCTCCCGGAGGGAAGTGCCCCCGGCAGAACAGCTCCGCCGGAGCCCTAGATTGGTTCCGCCAAGGTTCCGCCTTGTGGCGGCGGAGTCTAGTCCCGAAAGCTTGCTTATGATTTTTTTGCAGACGAAAGACTTCATATAGCAGAAGATGGGCACCGGATGGCCAACAGGGGGCCCACAAGGCAGGGGGCGCGCCCCCACCCTCGTGGCCAGGGTGTGGGCCCCCTCTGGTATTTCTTTCGCTCGGTATTTTTCATTATTTCCAAAAACAACTTCCGTGGAGTTTCAGGATTTTTGGAGTTGTGCAGAATAGGTCTCTAATATTTGCTCCTTTTCCAGCCCAGAATTCCAGCTGCCGGCATTCTCCCTCCTTATGTAAACCTTGTAAAATAAGAGAGAATAAGCATAAGTATTGTGACATAATGTGTAATAACAGCCCATAATGCAATAAATATCGATATAAAAGCATGATGCAAAATGGACGTATCAACTCCCCCAAGCTTAGACCTCGCTTGTCCTCAAGCGAAAGCCGATAACGATAAATATGTCCACATGTTTAGAAGTAGAGGTGTCGATAAAATAAAATACGGACATGAGGGCATCATGATTATTCTCATAACAGCAACATATATGGATAATGTCATATGATTTCTTATGCTCAAGTAATAATCTATTCACAATGGAAAGTATGAATCAGAAACGTTATTGAGAACTAACAAACTATAATCTCAGTCATTGAAGCAATTGCAATTTATCATAACATCAGAAAGAGTCTATGTCAGAGCTTTTCAGCAAGTCCACATACTCAACTATCATTTAGTCTTTCACACTTGCTAAACTCACGCAATACTTGTGGTTACGGAGTTTTAATCGGACACAGAGAAAGATAGGGGCTTATAGTTTCGCCTGCCAACCTTTTACCTCAAGGGTGATGTCAAAAATAATAGTTCATGCTAACTTACATCCTATTAGATATATATGTCTGGATGTTTCCAACACACTGTGCTTGCCAAAGGATAAAATGTAAAAAGGGAAGGAGAGGTTGCCATGCGCTTTCAGAGTTGGATGCACAAAATCTTAATGCGAAAGAACGTCACTTTATATTGCCACTTGTGATATGGACCTTTATTATGCAATCCATCGCTTTTATTTCTTCCACATCACAAGATCGTATAAAGCTTATTTCCTCCACACTAATCAATCATACATATTTAGAGAGCAATTTTTATTGCTTGCACCGATGATAACTTACTTGAACGATCTTACTCAATCCATAGGTAGATATGGTGGACTCTTATGGCGAAACTGGGTTTAAGGGTATTTGGAAGCACAAGTAGTATCTCTACTTGGTGCAAAAAATTTGGCTACCATGAGGGGGAAAGACAAGCTCAACATGTTGGATGATCCAGGACAATATACTTTATTTCAGATATAAGAAAACATAACCCATTACGTTGTCTTCCTTGTCCAACATCAACTCTTTAGCATGTCATATTTTAATGAGTGCTCACAATCATGAAAGATGTCCAAGATAGTATATTTATATGTGAAACCTCTCTTTCTTTATTACTTTCTTATTAATTGCAACGATGACCAAAACTAAATTTGTCAACTCTCAACAACTTTTAATCATCATACTCTTTCTATGTGAAGTCATTACTCTCCATAAAATCAATATGATCTCTTTGTTTCTTTTTATTCTTTCTTTTTCTTTTATTCCCTCAAGATCATAGCAAAATAATCAAGCCCTTGACTCAACACTAATCTTTATTATATAGCTCACGGACTCGATTACATAGAGGGATCATAAAGCAAAACTCAAAACTAGATCATACCAAAACTTCATTCTACTAGATCAAGATAATACTAAAAAGGATCAAACTAAGAAAAACGGTAAAGATAGGAGATGTGGTGGTGATACGATACCGGGGCACCTCCCCCAAGCTTGGCAGTTGCCAAGGGGAGTGCACATACCCATGTGATTATGTCTCCTTTGCTGGTGAAGAAGATGGTGGAGTTGATGGATAGTCGCACATCGAGCGTAACAGGTCCTCCAGCTTGCGGATAATGCCCTTGAGTGCAACGATGTGCTCCTTCAACAAAATATTTTCACGTGTGAGATACTTGTTTTGTATACGAGCTACCTCAATGATCTTGAAAGCTTTGATCTCAATTGGGCTAAGAAGATTGTGATCAAGTTGAAGGATGTCTTCTGTTGCCGGAACTTGGTCCTCTGTGGCATTCTTGATCCCTTCATCCTTATTGATCTCCATGGGTTCTTCCCTCTTAAGTTATATCTTCATTAGCCAAGCATCGTTGTCACCATTGTTGGAGGAGGGGGACGACATGATGCCTGGCCTTGACAACCCTAACAGAAAACAACTCGAAACAAGAACAGAAGATAATTGCATGATACGATGGTCAAAACCTTCGGGAGAAAATATAATGAATTTTTACATACCAAAATACGTAACGTGCAAGAAAACAGAGTCCGGAGAGCGCACGAGGTGCCCACGAGGCAGGGGCGCGCCCAGGGGGGTAGGGCGCGCCCTCCACCCTCATGGAGCCCTCGTGTCTTTCCCGGACTGCTTCTTATTTTTCTATTTTTCTAAATATTCCAAAACGGAGAAAAATTGCCATTAGAACTGTTTTGGAGTCGGTTTACTTACCGTACCACATACCTATTCCTTTTTGGAGTCTGAAACATTCTGGAAAGTGTCCCTTATGTATTCCTCCGGGGTTCCGGTTTCAATAACGTTGGTTTCAACATTTATAGGATTACCTGAGATATCGTGTTTGATTCTTTGACCGTTCACCACCTTCGGATTTGTGCCTTCGAAGTTGTTGATTTTTATAGCACCGGAACGATAAACCTCCTCGATAACGTAAGGACCTTCCCATTTAGAGAGAAGTTTTCCTGCAAAAAATCTTAAACGAGAGTTGTATAGCAATACATAATCACCTACATTAAACTCACGCTTTTGTATTCTTTTGTCATGCCATCTTTTAACTTTTTCTTTAAACAACTTGGCATTCTCATAGGCTTGGGTTCTCCATTCATCAAGTGAGATAATGTGAAATAACCTCTTTTCACCGGCAAGTTTGAAAATCATAGTTGAGCTCTTTAATAGCCCAATACGCCTTATGTTCTAGTTCGAGAGGTAAGTGACATGCTTTTCCATAAACCATTTTATACACAGACATAATCATAGGATTTTTATATGCAGTTCTATAGGCCCATAATGCATCATCAAGTTTCTTGGACCAATTCTTTCTAGATCTATTAACAGTCTTTTGCAAAATTAATTTGAGCTCTCTATTACTCAATTCTACTTGACCACTAGACTGTGGGTGATAAGGAGATGCAATTCTATGATTAACATCATACTTAACAAGCATTTTACAGAAAGCACCATGAATAAAATGTGAACCACCATCAGTCATTAAATATCTAGGGACTCCAAACCGCGGAAAAATAACTTCTTTAAGCATATTAATAGAAGTGTTATGATCAGCACTACTAGTTGGAATAGCTTCTACCCACTTAGTAACGTAATCAACAGCAACTAAAATATGTGTATATCCATTAGAGGCAGGAAACGGTCCCATATAATCAAAGCCCCAAACATCAAATGGTTCAATAACAAGTGAATAATTCATAGGCATTTCTTGACGTCTACTGATATTACCAATTCTTTGACATTCATCACAAGATAAGACAAACTTACGGGCATCCTTGAAGAGAGTAGGCCAATAAAAACCGGATTGCAATACCTTATGTGCAGTTCTATCTCGAGCGTGGTGTCCTCCATAAGCCTCGGAGTGACACTTGTGTAGGATCTGTTCCTGTTCATGCTCAGGTACCTAACCTCTAGTAACACCATCTACTCCTTTATAAAGATGTGGGTCATCCCAGAAGTAATGTCTCAAATCATAGAAAAACTTTTTATTTTGCTGGTATGTGAAACTAGGTGGTATAAATTTAGCAACAATGTAATTAGCATAATCAGCATACCATGGAGCAGTTCGAGAAGCGTTTATGACATTTAATTGTTCATCAGGAAAGCTATCATCAATAGGTAGTGGGTCATCAAGAACATTATCTAACCTAGACAAGTTGTCTGCAATGGGGTTCTCAGCTCCTTTTCTATCAATAATATGCAAATCAAATTCTTGTAGCAAGAGGACCCATCTAATAAGTCTAGGTTTAGCATCTTTCTTTTCCATAAGATATTTAATAGCAGCGTGATCAGTGTGAATAGTTACTTTAGAATCAACAATATAAGGTCTGAACTTATCACAAGCAAATACAATTGCTAAGAATTCTTTTTCAGTAGTAGCATAATTTCTCTGGGCATTGTCTAGAGTTTTACTAGCATACTGAATAACATTTAATTTCTTATCAACTCTTTGCCCTAGAACAGCACCTACAACATAATCGCTAGCATCACACATAATTTCAAAGGGTAAATTCCAATCAGGTGGCTGAACAATAGGTGCAGAAATCAATGCTTTCTTAAGTATTTCAAATGCTTCTACACAATCATCATCAAAAACAAATGGTATATCTTTTTGTAATAGATTAGTCAGAGGCCGAGAAATTTTTGAGAAGTCCTTAATGAACCTTCTATAAAACCCGGCATGACCAAGAAAACTTCTTATACCTTCGATGTCCTTGGGACATGGCATCTTTTCAATAGCATCAACCTTGGCTTTATCAACTTCAAGACCTCTTTCAGAAATTTTATGCCCCAAGACAATGCCTTCATTAACCATAAAGTGGCACTTTTCCCAGTTCAAGACAAGATTAGTTTCTTCACATCTCTGTAAAACTCGATCGAGGTTGCTCAAGCAATCATCAAAAGAGGATACATAAACAGAGGAATCGTCCATGAAAACCTCACAAATATTTTCACAAAAGTCAGAGAATTGTGACAGCCTGGTTTTTGCCCTTTCTTATTTGCTTGAAATTTCATTTGAAAGTTTTTGAAACTTGGAGTTTCTGAATCTTTTCATTTGGACATAAACACTTGGTCATCCTTGGCTTTCACCCAAGTGTTCACTTCTCTCCCAAACCAATACTTCACTTCTGATCCACCAAAAAATAACCTTTGGAATATTTTTCTTAAATGAAAAGTATTCATTTTCTCTCAAAAACCCTAAGCCAGATCTGTTTGCTTCAAGGCAACCCTAATTTTTATGGCTCAGAAAATTCTAAGATAATTCACAAATATTCTAGGGACCCTAGGGCACCTCCCTGAGCAAAAATATTTCATCACTTTTTGGAATATTTTTTCTACAGAAAATCTTTTCTGTTCTGGACAGAAATGGTGGTTTCTACAGCAATTACCATTTTACTTGCTCCATTTGACCTGAACTTTCTTGTGCATCTTTACCGTAGTAACTTATTACTAGCTTCCAAAGCACAGCCCCAAACTCCCAGCCATTTGACCACAGTAATATCACAAAGTTACTGACCAGAAACTTAGCTGGCGTGTAAAATCTTCTCTACTCCACTTGGATCCAAACCAAACCGTGGTGAACTTCAAAACTACCACGAACAACATGCCAGACATGATTTTTGGACGAAGGCTGGCTTGAGGAGAGAGTTCGCGCGGTGACCACGCGTGTCCATGATGCCAGGCATGCGTGTCGACGCGCTCTGGGTGACGCCGAGCGCTCTGTTCGAGCACGCTCGCTTCCCCCGCCTGCCCAACCATGCCAAACCCCGCCACCATCATCGTCTCGACGTCCTTAACTCCTCCCTAGCACTCGTCGACGCCGGAGCTCGCCGCAGCGAGCACGGGCAAGGTCCAGCCAGCCCAACAGTGCGGAGCGCACTGTGCTCGTCGCCATCCCTTTGATCCTGTGCTCGTCTCCACTCGCCCACAGTGGCCGCGTGACCTCTGTCGCCTTCTCCCCCTCTCACTGACGCCGCTCGTCGCCGGGCGCCGTGGACAGGTGTCCACCGGCGGAGCCCGAAGCACCCTCGCCGCTCGCCTATAAATAGAGCCACCCCCAGCCTCCTCGAGCACCATCCAGCACTCACACACACCCCACGATCGAGTAAGAAACCGTTGCCTGGCCGGGCAGGCCTCAGGCCGCCGTGCCCGAGCTCGAGCTCGCCGGCGATCCCCTCTGGTCGCCGCGGTAGCTCCAGCCCCTCCCAGGCCTGGGCAAACCCTCCAAGGCCTCCGCCTCTCTCCGGTGAGGCCATCTCGCCTGCTTGGAGCCTCTGGAGTGACCTCTGCTCGCCGTCTTCCTCAACTCCTGCGACCTCCATGTTCTGCCTCCGCTTGCGAGCTAGTTTCCGACGCCGTCCGACCACTCCTAGCCATGCTACGGGTACGGGCAGGTGCACCATCGTCCCCTCTATCAATCCCTCCCTCTCGTTTGGGCCAAGGAACCCTCGTCGCCGGCGAGAGCTCTGGCGAAGCCGCGGCCCTCTCTGTTTCTCTCTCCCTCTTCCCCCACCTGACTAGCAGGGCCCGCTAGTCAGCCACTCAGTACACGTGCGAAGCGGTACGAGTGGTGGCGCCCCTGGGCTTTACGCCTTCGACGTCACCCCCCCCCCAGCTGTTTCTTTTTATTCAAATTCATTTATATTCCAAAGAGCTTCAAACAATTTTTAACTTTTTAGCCATAAGTCCAAATGAGATGATTCTTTTTGCATTGTGTTCTTTGAAAGGAAATCTAACAGCTCACCAAAGATGAGATTTTTCTGAGCTGTTTAGAATTTCTGGTGAATTTCAGAAGTGTTCTTGATATTCTCTTTTTGTGTTTAAAATTATTTTCAGAAGGTGAGCCTTGTCTTGAGGATCACCAGGAGGCTTGTGAACCTCATCTGTACTAAGGCAAGCCACAGCAACATTTTTATGATGCCATTTCAATATTTGTGATTTTCTCACTTAAATGAAATGATTAACCCATGCATGTAAATAATTATTGAATTATTTATATTCTGTTAAGTATTGGTCAGTTGCTATGCTTGATTTACAGAATAGTTGAAACTAGTAAAGCAAGTTAAAATTTATTTGAGGTGATGTTAGAAATTATTTTGTTATGCATGTTAGTAATTATGTAAAGCTTTGTGTTTGCATTCTTAAATTGATAAAAAAATTGTTAGAAAATATTCTGTTAAATACTTGTTTAATCATATTACTTGTCTTACAGAATGTTCGAACCCAACTTAGTGATAAAAAATTAGAGTTGTTGATAATAATATTTTTTTATCAAGCATATGAAAGATTTATCGGAGTTACTTTCTTGCGTAGGAAATTAATAAAACTTGTTGCAAAATATTTTGGTTAAGTTGTGAGTCATTTTGAGCAAGTAGAGTAATATGAGTTGTTGACGTTTATGCTTGGTGTGCATATGGATGACGTGGGTCATTTTTATCAATATGGGATGCATGTGTTGTTTTGCATTTCATGGCATGCCATGACACCGGTCATTTTTAGTTTAAAGATGAATCCTGAATATAATTCAACTTGAATATACCGTTCACTGGGTCATGGTGCCGCTGAATCGAGTTTCTTTCCAGTGCAACCACATTTGCCTTGTGGGAGGCCTTGATTCGGTCCATTGACACGGCCTCTGGTCGGTGCCTCCATCTAGGGAAGATTATGTCGTGCTTGCCCTGGCCCGGTAAGCACACATAATCTTGTGTGCTCATTGATGAGATTATGGTACCGAGTCCCCGAGTGGGAGTGTTTTGACCATGACGGTGGTCGGGGTGTATTTGGTAGAAACGGGGCCACCCAGGACCAGCCCGTTGGGGATTTGGGTCGGAGTGGCCGGGAGAGTGCTGTGGCAATGGAGGGGTTTTGTCGGAATGCCGTTGGTCCACCCGAATGGGAATGCGAGGCCATGGGTTCCGTGGTGTGGGTACAGTTTGCTACCTCTGCAGAGTGTATAATCTATCGATAGCCGAGTCCACGGTCACAGACACCTCGTACTAGGTCCCACCATGAGTCAACGTTTAATAAAAATTGCACACTAAGTATGAACTTTGCATTGTCAATGGATGGCAGAAAGGCCATCGAGGTATTTGGGACCAAATGATGGTCGTGGTTGTGATCGCCGTAAGGATCACGAGTTGTTCTTGAGAAAGACCACTATGGTGGTGTGTTTGTGGTCCAGAGATGATCACAGTTGGTAAGCTGTCCTGAGGGACGTTCGGGCTTGATCACAACATGTTGACATAAAATGTTGCATTATTAATAATTGGTTAAATATCATGATATTGTTTGTCATTATGATTATGCTTGTTGCGAGCTTGCAAGTACATTCAATGTACTGACCTAGCGTGTCATGCCAGATTTCAGGAAAGTCTCGTTGGAAAGGAGCGCTGTTCGAGTCTAGATCGTGTCCACATCAGTGTCCCTGTGATATGGAGCTTCCGCTATGACGTTATTCCACTGCCACATAGTTGTTCGAGTCGAGGCCCCTTTATGTTCACTAAATAATGTACATATTGTTCCGCCGCACCGAGTGTGCCACTTGGCCTCGACCACTGTTGTAATATGAACTCTGTTCCTCTAGCATCAATAAAGCGGTTGTTTTCTGTACCAATATGTTGTGTGTTACCAGAAGACATGATCTCTGGGCTGGCAATGCAGGGTAAACCGGTTGCTCTGAGCCGGGGTGCCACAAGAATATAGCCATCATGCATCTTTGAAATGTAGCAGGTGCATTACATCAACCAAAAGGCATACGTCTATAAGCAAAAGTACAGAAAGGGCAAGTAAAAGTGGTCTTAGCTTGATCATCAGCTGATACAGGTATTTGAGAGAAACCAGAATAACCATCTAGAAAGCAAAAATGTGTATGTTTGGATAATCTTTCTAGCATTTGATCAATAAAAGTTAAGGGGTAATGATCTTTTTTAGTAGCTTTATTTAATTTGCGGAAATCAATTACCATCGTATAACCTGTAATAATTCTTTGCGGAATCAATTCATCTTTATCATTAGGAACGACAGTAATACCTCCCTTCTTAGGAACACAATGGACAGGACTTACCCACTAACTATCAGCAACGGGATAAATTATACCTGCCTCAAGGAGCTTTAGTATTTCTTTTCTTACCACTTCTTTCATCTTAGGATTAATCAATAACTGGTTTGGCATCTTTCTCCAAATTTATTTTGTGTTGGCATAGAGTGGGACTAATGCCCTTAAGATCATCAAGAGTATATCCAATAGCAGCACGGTGCTTCTTCAGAGTTTTCAATAATTTTTCTTCCTCCTTCTCTGAAAGGTTAGCACTAATAATAACAGGGTATATCTTCATTTCATCAAGATAAGCATATTTAAGAGTATCAGGCAATGGTTTAAGCTCAAACACGGGATCACCCTTAGGTGGAGGAGCATCCCCTAGGATTTCAACAGGCAAGTTGTGTTTCAGAATAGGTCCTTGTTTAAAGAACACTTCATCTATTTCCCTTCTTTCATTCATAAACATATCATTTTCATGGTCTAGCAAATATTGTTCTAAAGGATCACTAGGAGGTACGACAATAGAAGCAACACCAATAATTTCATCTTTATTAGGCAATTCCTCTTCACGGTGTTGTCTACAAAATTTAGAAAAATTAAACTCATGAGACATATCACCCAAACCAATAGTAACAACATCCTTTTCGCAATCTATCTTAGCATTAACAGTATTTAAGAAGGGTCTACCAAATATAATGGGACAAAAGCTATCTTGTGGAGAACCAAGAACAAGAAAATCAGCAGGATATTTAGTTTTCCCACACAAGACTTCAACATCTCTAACAATTCCAATTGGTGATATACTATCTCTATTGGCAAGCTTAATTGTAACATCAATTTCATCTAACTCAGTAGGTGCAATGTCATGCATAATTTCTTTGTATAAGCCAGTAGGTATTGCACTAGCACTAGCACCCATATCACACAAGCCATGATAACAATGATCTCCTATTTTAACAGAACTATGTTTATCTTTAGCACAAGGTTTAGCAATTCTAGCACTTTCCTCACAGAAATAAATAACATGCCCATCTATATTATCAGCCAAGAGATCTTTAACAATAGCAATATTAGGTTCAACTTTAACTTGGTCAGGAGGTGTATAAGTTCTAATATTGCTTTTACGAACCACAGTTGAACCTTTAGCATGATCCTTTATTCTAACAGGGAAAGGTGGTTTCTCAACATAAGTAGTAGGAACAATAGGATCATTATAAGTTATAGTCTTTTCTTCAACTTTAATATGTGTAGCTACTTTTACTTCTATGGGAGGATGATATTTAAACCACTTCTCTTTAGGGAGATCAACATGAGTAGCAAAAGATTCACAGAAAGAAGCTACTATCTCAGAGTCAAGTCCATATTTAGTGCTAAATTTACGGAAAACATCGGTATCCATAAAAGATTTAAAACAATCAAACTTAGGTGTCATACGTGACTCCTTACCTTCGTCGAGATCCCAATCTTCAGAGTTGCGTTTAATTCTTTCCAAGAAATCCCATTTGAATTCAATAGTCTTCATCATAAAAGAGCCATCACAAGAAGTATCGAGCATGGTGCGATTGTTATCAGAAAGACGAGCATAAAATTGAGTAATCATTTCCCTTGAGAGCTCATGATTGGGGCATGAATATAACATTGACTTAAGCCTCCCCCAAGCTTGAGCGACACATGGGAATTATCGTCAAGCTAGTTTTCATCACGTTCATATGATTCGCGTTCGGTACTTTGATAATTTGATATGTGGGTGGACCAGTGCTTGGGTGCTGTCCTTACTTGGACAAGCATCCCACTCATGATTAACTCCTATTGCAAACATCCGCAACTACAAAAGAAGTATTAAGGTAAACCTAACCGTAGCATGAAACATATGGATCCAAATCAGCCCCTTACGAAGCAACGCATAAACTAGGGTTTATGCTTCTGTCACTCTAGCAACCCATCATGTACTTATTACTTCCCAATGCCTTCCTCTAGGCCCAAACAATTGTGATGTATCATGTAGTCGACATTCACATAACACCACTAGAGGAGAGACAACATACATCTCATCAAAATATCGAACGAATACCAAATTCACATGACTACTAATAGCAAGACTTCTTCCATGTCCTCAGGAACAAACGTAACTACTCACAAAGCATATTCATCTTCATAATCAGAGGAGTATTAATATACATAAAGGATCTGAACATATGATCGTCCACCAAATAAACCAACTAGCATCAACTACAAGGAGTAATCAACACTACTAGCAACCTATAAGTACCAATACGAGACTTAGAGACAAGAATTGGATACATGAGATGAACTAGGGTTTGAGAGGAGATGGTGCTGGTGAAGATGTTGATGGAGATTGGCTCCCTCCCGGTGAGAGGAGCGTTGGTGATGACGATGGCGATGATTTCCCCCTTCCGGAGGGAAGTGTCCCCGGCAGAACAACTCCGCCGGAGCCCTAGATTGGTTCCGCCAAGGTTCCGCGTTGTGGCGGCGGAGTCTCATCCCGAAAGCTTGATTATGATTTTTCTTCGGACGAAAGACTTCATATAGCAGAAGATGGGCACCGGAGGGCCAACAGGGGGCCCACGAAGAAGGGGGCGCGCCCCCACCCTCATGGCCAGGGTGTGCGCCCCCTCTGGTATTTCTTTCGCTCAGTATTTTTCATTATTTCCAAAAATAACTTCCGTGGAGTTTCAGGACTTTTGGAGTTGTGTAGAATAGGTCTCTAATATTTGCTCCTTTTCTTCCCAGAATTCCAGTTGCCGGCATTCTCCCTCCTTATGTAAACCTTGTAAAATAAGAGAGAATAGGCATAAGTATTGTGACATAATGTGTAATAACAGCACATAATGCAATAAATATCGATATAAAAGCATGATGCAAAATGGACGTATCAACTCCCCCAAGCTTAGACCTTGCTTGTCCTCAAGCGAAAGCCGATAACGATAAATATGTCCACATGTTTAGAGGTAGAGGTGTCGATAAAATAAAATACGGACATGAGGGCATCATGATTATTCTCATAACAGCAACATATATGGATAATGTCATATGATTTCTTATGCTCAAGTAATAATCTATTCACAATGCAAAGTATGAATCAGAAACTTTATTGAGAACTAACAAACTATAATCTCAGTCATTAAAGCAATTGCAATTTATCATAACATCAGAAAGAGTCTATGTCAGAGCTTTTCAGAAAGTCCACATACTCAACTATCACTTAGTCTTTCACAATTGCTAACACTCACGCAATACTTGTGGTTACAGAATTTTAATCGGAAACAGAGAAAGATAGGGGCTTATAGTTTCGCCTCCCAACCTTTTACCTCAAGGGTGATGTCAAAAATAATAGTTCATGCTAACTTACATCCTATTAGATATATATGTCTGGATCTTTCCAACACACTGTGCTTGCCAAGGGATAAAATGTATAAAGGGAAGCAGAGGTTGCCATGCGCTTTTAGAGTTGGATGCACAAAATCTTAACGCGAAAGAACGTCACTTTATATTGCCACTTGTGATATGGACCTTTATTATGCAATCCATCTCTTTTATTTCTTCCACATCACAAGATCGTATAAAGCTTATTTCCTCCACACCAATCAATCATAAATATTTAGAGAGCAATTTTTATTGCTTGCACCGATGACAACTTACTTGAAGGATCTTACTCAATCCATAGGTAGATATGGTCGACTCTTATGGCGAAACTGGGTTCAAGGGTATTTGGAAGCACAAGTAGTATCTCTACTTGGTGCAAAGAATTTGGCTAGCATGAGGGGGAAAGGCAAGCTCAACATGTTGGATGATCCATGACAATATACTTTATTTCGGATATAAGAAAACATAACCCATTACGTTGTCTTCCTTGTCCAACATCAACTCTTTAGCATGTCATATTTTAATGAGTGCTCACAATCATAAAAGATGTCCAAGATAGTATATTTATATGTGAAACCTCTCTTTCTTTATTACTTCCTATTAATTGTAATGATGACCAAAACTAAATTTGTCAACTCTCAACAACTTTTAATCATCATACTCTTTCTATGTGAAGTCATTACTCTCCATAAGATCAATATGATCTCTGTGTTTCTTTTTATTCTTTCTTTTTGTTTTATTCCCTCAAGATCATAGCAAAATAATCAAGCCCTTGACTCAACACTAATCTTTATTATATAGCTCACAGACTCGATTACATAGAGGGATCATAAAGCAAAACTCAAAACTAGATCATACCAAAACTTCATTCTACTAGATCAAGATAATACTAAAAAGGATCGAACTAAGAAAAACGGTAAATATAGGAGATGTGGTGGTGATACGATACCCGGGCACCTCCCCCAAGCTTGGCAGTTGCCAAGGGGAGTGCCCATACCCATGTGATTATGTCTCCTTTGCTGGTGAATAAGATGGTGGAGTGGATGGATAGTCGCACATCGAGCGTAAGAGGTCCTCCAGCTTGCGGATAATGCCCTTGAGTGCAACGATGTGCTCCTTCAACAAAATATTTTCACGTGTGAGATACTTGTTTTGTATACGAGCTAACTCAATCATCTTGAAAGCTTCGATCTCAATTGGGGTAAGAAGATTGTGATCAAGTTGAAGGATGTCTTCTGTTGCCGGAACTTGGTCCTCCGTGGCCTTCTTGATCCCTTCATCCTTGTTGATCTCCATGGGTTCTTCCCTCTTCAGCTATATCTTCATTAGCCAAGCATCGTTGTCACCATTTTTGGAGAAGGGGGACGACATGATGCCTGGCCTTGACAACCCTGACAGAAAACAGCTCGAAACAAGAACAGAAGATAATTGCGTGATACGATGGTCAAAACCTTCAGGAGAATATATAATGAATTTTTACATACCAAAATACGTAACGTGCAAGAAAACGGGGTCCGGAGAGCGCACGAGGTGCCCACGAGGCAGGGGGCGCGCCCAGGGGGGTAGGGCGCGCCCTCCACCCTCGTGGAGCCCTCATGTCCTTCCCGGACTGCTTCTTATTTTTCTATTTTTCTAAATATTCCAAAACGGAGAAAAATTGCCATTAGAACTGTTTTGGAGTCTGTTTACTTACTGTACCACATACCTATTCCTTTTCGGAGTCTGAAACATTCTGGAAAGTGTCCCTTATGTATTCCTCCGGGGTTACGGTTTCAATAACGTTGGTTTCAACATTTATAGGATTACCTGAGATATAGTGTTTGATTCTTTGACCGTTCACCACCTTCGGATTTGTGCCTTCGAAGTTGTTGATTTTTATAGCACCGGAACGATAAACCTCCTCGATAACGTAAGGACCTTCCCATTTAGAGAGAAGTTTTCCTGCAAAAAATCTTAAATGAGAGTTGTATAGCAATACATAATCACCTACATTAAACTCATGCTTTTGTATTCTTTTGTCATGCCATCTTTTAACTTTTTGTTTAAACAACTTGGCATTCTCATAGGCTTGGGTTCTCCATTCATCAAGTGAGCTAATGTTAAATAACCTCTTTTCACCGGCAAGTTTGAAATCATAGTTGAGCTCTTTAATAGCCCAATACGCCTTATGTTCTAGTTCGAGAGGTAAGTGACATGCTTTTCCATAAACCATTTTATACGCAGACATACCCATAGGATTTTTATATGCAGTTCTATAGGCCCATAATGCATCATCAAGTTTCTCGGACCAATTCTTTCTAGATCTATTAACAGTCTTTTGCAAAATTAATTTGACCTCTCTATTACTCAATTCTACTTGACCACTAGACTGTGGGTGATAAGGAGATGCAATTATATGATTAACATCATACTTAGCAAGCATTTTACAGCAAGCACCATGAATAAAATGTGAACCACCATCAGTCATTAAATATCTAGGGACTCCAAACCGCGGAAAAATAACTTCTTGAAGCATATTAATAGAAGTGTTATGATCAGCACTACTAGTTGGAATAGCTTCTACCCACTTAGTAACGTAATCAACATCAACTAAAATATGTGTATATCCATTAGAGGCAGGAAACAATCCCATATAATCAAAGCCCCAAACATCAAATGGTTCAATAACAAGTGAATAATTCATAGGCATTTCTTGACATCTACTGATATTACCAATTCTTTGACATTCATCACAATATAAGACAAACTTACGGGCATCCTTGAAGAGAGTAGGCCAATAAAAACCGGATTGCAATACCTTATGTGCAGTTCTATCTCGAGCGTGGTGTCCTCCATAAGCCTCGGAGTGACACTTGTGTAGGATCTGTTCCCTTTCATGCTCAGGTACACAACGTCTAATAACACCATCTACTCCTTCTTTATAAAGATGTGGGTCATCCCAGAAGTAATGTCTCAAATCATAGAAAAACTTTTTCTTTTGCTGGTATGTGAAACCAGGTGGTATAAGTTTAGCAACAATGTAATTAGCATATCAACATACCATGGAGTAGTTCGAGAAGCGTTTATGACATTTAATTGTTCATCAGGAAAGCTATCATCAATAGGTAGTGGGTCATCCAGAACATTTTCTAGCCTACACAAGTTGTCTGCAACGGGGTTCTCAGCTCCCTTTCTATCAATAATATGCAAATCAAATTCTTGTAGCAAGAGGACCCATCTAATAAGTCTAGGTTTAGCATCTTTCTTTTCCATAAGATATTTAATAGCAGCGTGATCAGTGTGAATAGTTACTTTAGAATCAACAATATAAGGTCTGAACTTATCACAAGCAAATACAACTGCTAAGAATTCTTTTTCAGTAGTAGCATAATTTCTCTGGGCATTGTCAAGAGTTTTACTAGCATATTGAATAACATTTAATTTCTTATCAACTCTTTGCCCTAGAATATCACCTACAGCATAATCGCTAGCATCACACATAATTTCAAAGGGTAAATTCCAATCAGGTGGCGGAACAATAGGTGCAGAAATCAATGCTTTCTTAAGTATTTCAAATGCTTCTACACAATCATCATCAAAGACAAATGGTATATCTTTTTGTAATAGATTAGTCAGAGGCCGAGAAATTTTTGAGAAGTCCTTAATGAACCTTCTATAAAACCCGGCATGACCAAGAAAACTTCTTATACCTTTGATGTCCTTGGGCCATGGCATCTTTCCAATAGCATCAACCTTGGCTTTATCAACTTCAATACCTCTTTCAGAAATTTTATGCCCCAAGACAATGCCTTCATTAACCATAAAGTGGCACTTTTCCCAGTTCAAGACAAGATTAGTTTCTTCACATCTCTGCAAAACTCGATCGAGGTTGCTCAAGCAATCATCAAAAGAGGATGCATAAACGGAGAAATCGTCCATGAAAACCTCACAAATGTTTTCACAAAAGTCAGAGAATATAGCCATCATGCATCTTTGAAATGTAGCAGGTGCATTACATAAACCAAAAGGCATACGTCTATAAGCAAAAGTACAGAAAGGGCAAGTAAAAGTGGTCTTAGCTTGATCATCAGCTGATACAGGTATTTGAGAGAAACCAGAATAACCATCTAGAAAGCAAAAATGTGTATGTTTGGATAATCGTTCTAGCATTTGATCAATAAAAGGTAAGGGGTAATGATCTTTTTTAGTAGCTTTATTTAATTTGCAAAAATCAGTTACCATCCTATAACCTGTAATAATTCTTTGCGGAATCAATTCATCTTTATCATTAGGAACGACAGTAATACCTCCCTTCTTAGGAACACAATGGACAGGACATACCCACTGACTATTAGCAACGGGATAAATTATACCTGCCTCAAGGAGCTTTACTATTTCTTTTCTTACCACTTCTTTCATCTTAGGATTAATCAATAACTGGTTTGGCATCTTTCTCCAAATTTATTTTGTGTTGGCATAGAGTGGGACTAATGCCCTTAAGATCATCAAGAGTATATCCAATAGCAGCACGGTGCTTCTTCAGAGTTTTCAATAATTTTTCTTCCTCCTTCTCTGAAAGGTTAGCACTAATAATAACAGGGTATATCTTCATTTCATCAAGATAAGCATATTTAAGAGTATCAGGCAATGGTTTAAGCTCAAACACGGGATCACCCTTAGGTGGAGGAGGATCCCCTAGGATTTCAACAGGCAAGTTATGTTTCAGAATAGGTCCTTGTTTAAAGAACACTTCATCTATTTCCCTTCTTTCATTCATAAACATATCATTTTCATGGTCTAGCAAATATTTTTCTAAAGGATCACTAGGAGGTATGGCAATAGAAGCAAGACCAATAATTTCATCTTTACTAGGCAATTCCTCTTCACGGTGTTGTCTACGAAATTTAGAAAATTAAACTCATGAGACATATCACCCAAACCAATAGTAACAACATCCTTTTCGCAGTCTATCTTAGCATTAACAGTATTTAAGAAGGGTCTACCAAATATAATGGGACAAAAGCTATCTTGTGGAGAACAAAGAACAAGAAAATCAGCAGGATATTTAGTTTTCCCACACAAGACTTCAACATCTCTAACAATTCCAATTGGTGATATACTATCTCTATTGGCAAGCTTAATTGTAACATCAATTTCTTCTAACTCAGTAGGTGCAATATCATGCATAATTTCTTTGTATAAGTCAATAGGTATTGCACTAGCACTAGCACCCATATCACACAAGCCATGATAACAATGATTTCCTATTTTAACAAAAATAACAGGCATGCCTACCACAGGTCTATGTTTATCTTTAGCACAAGGTTTAGCAATTCTAGCAGTCTCCTCACAGAAATAAATAACATGCCCAGCTATATTATCAGCCAAGAGATCTTTAACAATAGCAATATTAGGTTCAACTTTAACTTGCTCAGGAGGTGTATAAGTTCTAATATTGCTTTTACGAACCACAATTGAAGCTTTAGCATGATCCTTTATTCTAACAGGGAAAGGTGGTTTCTCAACATAAGCAGTAGGAACAATAGGATCATTATAAGTGATAGTCTTTTCTTCAACTTTAATAGGCGCAGCTACTTTTACTTCTATGGGAGGATGATATTTAAACCACTTCTCCTTAGGGAGATCAACATGAGTAGCAAAAGATTCACAGAAAGAAGCTACAATCTCAGAGTCAAGTCCATATTTAGTGCTAAATTTACGGAAAACATCGGTATCCATAAAAGATTTAACACAATCAAACTTAGGTGTCATACCTGACTCCTTACCTTCGTCGAGATCCCAATCTTCAGAGTTGCGTTTAATTCTTTCCAATAAATCCCATTTGAATTCAATAGTCTTCATCATAAAAGAGCCAGCACAAGAAGTATCGAGCATGGTGCGATTGTTATCAGAAAGTCGAGCATAAAATTGAGTAATCATTTCTCTTGAGAACTCATCATTGGGGAATGAATATAACATTGACTTAAGCCTCCCCCAAGCTTGAGCGATGCTTTCTCCTTCGCGAGGCCAAAAATTATATATATAATTGCGATCACGATGAACAAGATGCATAGGATAAAACTTCTGATGAAATTCCAATTTCAATCGTTTGTAGTTCCATGATCCCATATCATCACATAGCCTATACCATGTCAATGCATCTCCCTTCAAAGCTAAAGGGAGAACCTTCTTCTTGATAACATCATCGGGCATACCTGCAAGCTTAAATGATCCACAAACTTCATCCACATATATTAGGTGCTCATCAGGATGTAATGTTCCATCTCCTGCAAAAGGATTAGCTAGCAGTTTTTCTATCATACCCGAAGGAATTTCAAAGTAGACATTTTCATTTTCAGTAGGTTCAGTAGGTTGAGGAGCAACTCTTTGCTCTACTGGTCGGGGTGAAGATACCCCGAACAAGCCCCTCAGAGGATTACTTTCCATAGTAACAAGTGACAGTAAATTTCAGCACACTATATAAATTTTTCCTTACCAAATTCCACCTACCAAAGGCGCTTCACTCCCCGGCAACGGCGCCAGAAAAGAGTCTTGATGACCCACAAGTATAGGGGATCTATCGTAGTCCTTTCGATAAGTAAGAGTGTCGAACCCAACGAGGAGCAGAAGGAAATGATAAGCGGTTTTCAGCAAGGTATTCTCTGCAAGCACTGAAATTATAGGTAACAGATAGTTTTGTGATAAGATAATTTGTAACGAGCAACAAGTAACAAAAGTAAATAAAGTGCAGCAAGGTGGCCCAATCCTTTTTGTAGCAAAGGACAAGCCTGGACAAACTCTTATATAAAGAAAAGCGCTCCCGAGGACACATGGGAATTATCGTCAAGCTAGTTTTCATCACGTTCATATGATTCGCGTTCGGTACTTTGATAATTTGATATGTGGGTGGACCGGTGCTTGGGTGCTGTCCTTACTTGGACAAGCATCCCACTTATGATTAACTCCTATTGCAAGCATCCGCAACTACAAAAGAAGTATTAAGGTAAACCTAACCATAGCATGAAACATATGGATCCAAATCAGCCCCTTACGAAGCAACGCATAAACTAGGGTTTAAGCTTCTGTCACTCTAGCAACCCATCATCTACTTATTACTTCCCAATGCCTTCCTCTAGGCCCAAATAATGGTGAAGTGTCATGTAGTCGACGTTCACATAACACCACTAGAGGAGAGACAACATACATCTCATCAAAATATCGAACGAATACCAAATTCACATGACTACTAATAGCAAGACTTCTCCCATGTCCTCAGGAACAAACGTAACTACTCACAAAGCATATTCATGTTCATAATCAGAGGAGTATTAATATGCATAAAGGATCTGAACATATGATCTTCCACCAAATAAACCAACTAGCATCAACTACAAGGAGTAATCAACACTACTAGCAACCTACAGTACCAATCCCAGACTTAGAGACAAGAATTGGATACAAGAGATGAACTAGGGTTTGAGAGGAGATGGTGCTGGTGAAGATGTTGATGGAGATTGGCCCCCTCCCGATGAGAGGAGCGTTGGTGATGACGATGGCGATGATTTCCCCCTCCCGAGGGAAGTGTCCCCGGCAGAACAGCTCCGCCGGAGCCCTAGATTGGTTCCGCCAAGGTTCTGCCTCGTGGCGGCGGAGTCTCGTCCCGAAAGCTTGCTTATGATTTTTCTTCGGACGAAAGACTTCATATAGCAGAAGATGGGCACCGGAGGGCCAACAGGGGGCCCACGAGGCAGGGGGCGCGCCCAGGGGGTAGGGCGCGCCCCCACCCTCGTGGCCAGGGTGTGGGCCCCCTCTGGTATTTCTTCCGCTCAGTATTTTTATTATTTCCAAAAACAACTTCCGTGGAGTTTCAGGACTTTTGGAGTTGTGCAGAATAGGTCTCTAATATTTGCTCCTTTTCCAGCCCAGAATTCCAGCTGCCGGCATTCTCCCTCCTTATGTAAACCTTGTAAAATAAGAGAGAATAGGCATAAGTATTGTGACATAATGTGTAATAACAGCCCATAATGCAATAAATATCGATATAAAAGCATGATGCAAAATGGACGTATCAACTCCCCCAAGCTTAGACCTCGCTTGTCCTCAAGCGGAAGCCGATAACGATAAATATGTCCACATGTTTAGAGGTAGAGGTGTCGATAAAATAAAATACGGACATGAGGGCATCATGATTATTCTCATAACAGCAACATATATGGATATTGTCATATGATTTCTTATGCTCAAGTAATAATCTATTCACAATGCAAAGTATGAATCAGAAACTTTATTGAGAACTAACAAACTATAATCTCAGTCATTAAAGCAATTGCAATTTATCATAACATCAGAAAGAGTCTATGTCAGAGCTTTTCAGAAAGTCCACATACTCAACTATCACTTAGTCTTTCACAATTGCTAACACTCACGCAATACTTGTGGTTACAGAATTTTAATCGGAAACAGAGAAAGATAGGGCCTTATAGTTTCGCCTCCCAACCTTTTACCTCAAGGGTGATGTCAAAAATAATAGTTCATGCTAACTTACATCCTATTAGATATATATGTCTGGATCTTTCCAACACACTGTGCTTGCCAAAGGATAAAATGTAAAAAGGGAAGCAGAGGTTGCCATGCGCTTTCAGAGTTGGATGCACAAAATCTTAATGCGAAAGAACGTCACTTTATATTGCCACTTGTGATATGGACCTTTATTATGCAATCCATCGCTTTTATTTCTTCCACATCACAAGATCGTATAAAGCTTATTTCCTCCACACCAATCAATCATAAATATTTAGAGAGCAATTTTTATTGCTTGCACCGATGACAACTTACTTGAAGGATCTTACTCAATCCATAGGTAGATATGCTGGACTCTCATGGCAAAACTGGGTTTAAGGGTATTTGGAAGCACAAGTAGTATCTCTACTTGGTGCAAAGAATTTGGCTAGCATGAGGGGGAAAGGCAAGCTCAACATGTTGGATGATCCATGACAATATACTTTATTTCAGATATAAGAAAACATAACCCATTACGTTGTCTTCCTTGTCCAACATCAACTCTTTAGCATGTCATATTTTAATGAGTGCTCACAATCATAAAAGATGTCCAAGATAGTATATTTATAT
This sequence comes from Triticum aestivum, assembly GCF_018294505.1. NCBI lineage: Eukaryota > Viridiplantae > Streptophyta > Magnoliopsida > Poales > Poaceae > Triticum > Triticum aestivum. Next base: position 15,451,256 of record NC_057808.1, on the reverse strand, counting down.
GTGAAACCTCTCTTTCTTTATTACTTCCTATTAATTGCAACGATGACCAAAACTATGTTTGTCAACTCTCAACAACTTTTAATCATCATACTCTTTCTATGTGAAGTCATTACTCTCCATAAGATCAATATGATCTCTTTGTTTCTTTTTATTCTTTCTTTTTCTTTTATTCCCTCAAGATCATAGCAAAATAATCAAGCCCTTGACTCAACACTAATCTTTATTATATAGCTCACAGACTCGATTACATAGAGGGATCATAAAGCAAAACTCAAAACTAGATCATACCAAAACTTCATTCTACTAGATCAAGATAATACTAAAAAGGATCGAACTAAGAAAAACGGTAAATATAGGAGATGTGGTGGTGATACGATACCCGGGCACCTCCCCCAAGCTTGGCAGTTGCCAAGGGGAGTGCCCATACCCATGTGATTATGTCTCCTTTGCTGGTGAATAAGATGGTGGAGTGGATGGATAGTCGCACATCGAGCGTAAGAGGTCCTCCAGCTTGCGGATAATGCCCTTGAGTGCAACGATGTGCTCCTTCAACAAAATATTTTCACGTGTGAGATACTTGTTTTGTATACGAGCTAACTCAATCATCTTGAAAGCTTCGATCTCAATTGGGGTAAGAAGATTGTGATCAAGTTGAAGGATGTCTTCTGTTGCCGGAACTTGGTCCTCCGTGGCCTTCTTGATCCCTTCATCCTTGTTGATCTCCATGGGTTCTTCCCTCTTCAGCTATATCTTCATTAGCCAAGCATCGTTGTCACCATTTTTGGAGAAGGGGGACGACATGATGCCTGGCCTTGACAACCCTGACAGAAAACAGCTCGAAACAAGAACAGAAGATAATTGCGTGATACGATGGTCAAAACCTTCAGGAGAATATATAATGAATTTTTACATACCAAAATACGTAACGTGCAAGAAAACGGGGTCCGGAGAGCGCACGAGGTGCCCACGAGGCAGGGGGCGCGCCCAGGGGGGTAGGGCGCGCCCTCCACCCTCGTGGAGCCCTCATGTCCTTCCCGGACTGCTTCTTATTTTTCTATTTTTCTAAATATTCCAAAACGGAGAAAAATTGCCATTAGAACTGTTTTGGAGTCTGTTTACTTACTGTACCACATACCTATTCCTTTTCGGAGTCTGAAACATTCTGGAAAGTGTCCCTTATGTATTCCTCCGGGGTTACGGTTTCAATAACATTGGTTTCAACATTTATAGGATTACCTGAGATATAATGTTTGATTCTTTGACCGTTCACCACCTTCGGATTTGTGCCTTCGAAGTTGTTGATTTTTATGGCACCGGAACGATAGACCTCCTCGATAACGTAAGGACCTTCCCATTTAGAGAGAAGTTTTCCTGCAAAAAATCTTAAACGAGAGTTGTATAGCAATACATAATCACCTACATTAAACTCACGCTTTTGTATCCTTTTGTCATGCCATCTTTTAACTTTTTCTTTAAACAACTTGGCATTCTCATAGGCTTGGGTTCTCCATTCATCAAGTGAGCTAATGTCAAATAACCTCTTCTCACCGGCAAGTTTGAAATCATAGTTGAGCTCTTTAATAGCCCAATATGCCTTATGTTCTAGTTCGAGAGGTAAGTGACATGCTTTTCCATAAACCATTTTATACGGAGACATACCCATAGGATTTTTATATGCAGTTCTATAGGCCCATAATGCATCATCAAGTTTCTTGGACCAATTCTTTCTAGATCTATTAACAGTCTTTTGCAAAATTAATTTGAGCTCTCTATTACTCAATTCTACTTGACCACTAGACTGTGGGTGATAAGGAGATGCAATTCTATGATTAACATCATACTTAGCAAGCATTTTACGGAAAGCACCATGAATAAAATGTGAACCACCATCAGTCATTAAATATCTAGGGACTCCAAACCTCGGAAAAATAACTTCTTTAAGCATCTTAATAGAAGTGTTATGATCAGCACTACTAGTTGGAATAGCTTCTACCCACTTAGTAACGTAATCAACAGCAACTAAAATATGTGTATATCCATTAGAGGCAGGAAACGGTCCCATATAATCAAAGCCCCAAACATCAAATGGTTCAATAACAAGTGAATAATTCATAGGCATTTCTTGACGTCTACTAATATTACCAATTCTTTGACATTCATCACAAGATAAGACAAACTTACGGGCATCCTTGAAGAGAGTAGGCCAATAAAAACCGGATTGCAATACCTTATGTGCAGTTCTATCTCCAGCGTGGTGTCCTCCATAAGCCTCGGAGTGACACTTGCGTAGGATCTGTTCCTGTTCATGCTCAGGTACACAACGTCTAATAACACCATCTACTCCTTCTTTATAAAGATGTGGGTCATCCCAGAAGTAATGTCTCAAATCATAGAAAAACTTTTTATTTTGCTGGTATGTGAAACTAGGTGGTATAAATTTAGCAACAATGTAATTAGCATAATAAGCATACCATGGAGTAGTTCGAGAAGCGTTAATAACATTAAATTGTTCATCAGGAAAGCTATCATCAATAGGTAGTGGGTCATCAAGAACATTTTCTAACCTACACAAGTTGTCTGCAACGGGGTTCTCAGCTCCCTTTCTATCAATAATATGCAAATCAAATTCTTGTAGAAAGAGGACCCATCTAATAAGTCGAGGTTTAGCATCTTTCTTTTCCATAAGATATTTAATAGCAGCCTGATCAGTGTGAATAGTTACTTTAGAATCAACAATATAAGGTCTGAACTTATCACAAACAAATACAACTGCTAATAATTCTTTTTCAGTAGTAGCATAATTTCTCTGGGCATTGTCTAGAGTTTTACTAGAATTTACCCTAGAACAGCACCTACAGCATAATCGCTAGCATCACACATAATTTTAAAGGGTAAATTCCAATCAGGTGGCTGAACAATAGGTGCAGAAATCAATGCTTTCTTAAGTATTTCAAATGCTTCTACACAATCATCATCAAAGACAAATGGTATATCTTCTTGTAATAGATTAGTCAGAGGCCGAGAAATTTTTGAGAAGTCCTTAATGCACCTTCTATGAAACCCGGCATGACCAAGAAAACTTCTTATACCTTTGATGTCCTTGGGACATGGCATCTTTCCAATAGCATCAACCTTGGCTTTATCAACTTCAATACCTCTTTCAGAAATTTTATGCCCCAAGACAATGCCTTCATTAACCATAAAGTGGCACTTTCCCAATTCAAGACAAGATTAGTTTCTTCACATCTCTGCAAAACTCGATCAAGGTTGCTCAAGCAATCATCAAAAGAGGATCCATAAACGGAGAAATCGTCCATGAAAACCTCACAAATCTTTTCACAAAAGTCAGAGAATATAGCCATCATGCATCTTTGAAAGGTAGCAGGTGCATTACATAAACCAAAAGGCATACGTCTATAAGCAAAAGTACCGAAAGGGCAAGTAAAAGTGGTCTTAGCTTGATCATCAGCTGACACAGGTATTTGAGAGAAACCAGAATAACCATCTAGAAAGCAAAAATGTGTATGTTTGGATAATCTTTCTAGCATTTGATCAATAAAAGGTAAGGGGTAATGATCTTTTTTAGTAGCTTTATTTAATTTGCGGAAATCAATTACCATCCTATAACCTGTAATAATTCTTTGCGGAATCAATTCATCTTTATCATTAGGAACGACAGTAATACCTCCCTTCTTAGGGACACAATGGACAGGACTTACCCACTGACTATCAGCAACGGGATAAATTATACCTGCCTCAAGGAGCTTTAGTATTTCCTTTTCTTACCACTTCTTTCATCTTAGGATTCAGCCGTTGTGATCAATAACTGGTTTGGCATCTTTCTCCAAATTTATTTTGTGTTGGCATAGAGTGGGACTAATGCCCTTAAGATCATCAAGAGTATATCCAATAGCAGCACGGTGCTTCTTCAGAGTTTTCAATATTTTTTCTTCCTCCTTCTCTGAAAGGTTAGCACTAATAATAACAGGGTATATCTTCTTTTCATCAAGATAAGCATATTTAAGAGTATCAGGCAATGGTTTAAGCTCAAACACGGGATCACCCTTAGGTGGAGGAGGATCCCCTAGGATTTCAACAGGCAAGTTGTGTTTCAGAATAGGTCCTTGTTTAAAGAACACTTCATCTATTTCCCTTCTTTCATTCATAAACATATCATTTTCATGGTCTAGCAAATATTGTTCTAAAGGATCACTAGGAGGTACGGCAATAGAAGCAAGACCAATAATTTCATCTTTACTAGGCAATTCCTCTTCACGGTGTTGTCTACGAAATTTAGAAAATTAAACTCATGAGACATATCACCTAAACCAATAGTAACAACATCCTTTTCGCAGTCTATCTTAGCATTAACAGTGTTTAAGAAGGGTCTACCAAATATAATGGGACAAAAGCTATCTTGTGGAGAACCAAGAACAAGAAAATCAGCAGGATATTTAGTTTTGCCACACAAGACTTCAACATCTCTAACAATTCCAATTGGTGATATAGTATCTCTATTGGCAAGCTTAATTGTGACATCAATTTCTTCTAACTCAGTAGGTGCAATATCATGCATAATTTCTTTGTATAAGTCAATAGGTATTGCACTAGCACTAGCACCCATATCACATAAGCCATGATAACAATGATCTCCTATTTTAACAGAAATAACAGGCATGCCTACCACAGGTCTATGTTTATCTTTAGCACAAGGTTTAGCAATTCTAGCAGTCTCATCACAGAAATAAATAACATGCCCATCAATATTATCAGCCAAGAGATCTTTAACAATAGCAATATTAGGTTCAACTTTAACTTGCTCAGGAGGTGTATAAGTTCTAATATTGCTTTTACGAACCACAGTTGAAGCTTTAGCATGATCCTTTATTCTAACAGGGAAAGGTGGTTTCTCAACATAAGCAGTAGGAACAATAGGATCATTATAAGTGATAGTCTTTTCTTCAACTTTAATAGGTGCAGCTACTTTTACTTCTATGGGAGGATGATATTTAAACCACTTCTCCTTAGGGAGATCAACATGAGTAGCAAAAGATTCACAGAAAGAAGCTACTATCTCAGAGTCAAGTCCATATTTAGTGCTAAATTTACGGAAAACATCGGTATCCATAAAAGATTTAACACAATCAAACTTAGGTGTCATACCTGACTCCTTACCTTCGTCGAGATCCCAATCTTCAGAGTTGCGTTTAATTCTTTCCAATAAATCCCATTTGAATTCAATAGTCTTCATCATAAAAGAGCCAGCACAAGAAGTATCGAGCATGGTGCGATTGTTATCAGAAAGCCGAGCATAAAATTTTGAATAATCATTTCTCTTGAGAGCTCATGATTGGGGCATGAATATAACATTGACTTAAGCCTCCCCCAAGCTTGAGCGATGCTTTCTCCTTCGCGAGGCCAAAAATTATATATATAATTGCGATCACGATGAACAAGATGCATAGGATAAAACTTCTGATGAAATTCCAATTTCAATCGTTTGTAGTTCCATGATCCCATATCATCACATAGCCTATACCATGTCAATGCATCTCCCTTCAAAGATAAAGGGAAGACCTTCTTCTTGATAACATCATCGGGCATACCTGCAAGCTTAAATAATCCACAAACTTCATCCACATATATTAGGTGCTCATCAGGATGTAATGTTCCATCTCCTGCAAAAGGATTAGCTAGCAGTTTTTCTATCATACCCGAAGGAATTTCAAAGTAGACATTTTCATTTTCAGTAGGTTCAGTAGGTTGAGGAGCAACTCTTTGCTCTACTGGTCGGGGTGAAGATACCCCGAACAAGCCCCTCAGAGGATTACTTTCCATAGTAACAAGTGACAATAAATTTCAGCACACTATATAAATTTTTCCTTACCAAATTCCACCTACCAAAGGCGCTTCACTCCCCGGCAACGGCGCCAGAAAAGAGTCTTGATGACCCACAAGTATAGGGGATCTATCGTAGTCCTTTCGATAAGTAAGAGTGTCGAACCCAACGAGGAGCAGAAGGAAATGATAAGCGGTTTTCAGCAAGGTATTCTCTGCAAGCACTGAAATTATAGGTAACAGATAGTTTTGTGATAAGATAATTTGTAACGAGCAAAGTAACAAAAGTAAATAAAGTGCAGCAAGGTGGCCCAATCCTTTTTGTAGCAAAGGACAAGCCTGGACAAACTCTTATATAAAGGAAAAGCGCTCCCGAGGACACATGGGAATTATCGTCAAGCTAGTTTTCATCACGTTCATATGATTCGCGTTCGGTACTTTGATAATTTGATATGTGGGTGGACCGGTGCTTGGGTGCTGTCCTTACTTGGACAAGCATCCCACTTATGATTAACTCCTATTGCAAGCATCCGCAACTACAAAAGAAGTATTAAGGTAAACCTAACCATAGCATGAAACATATGGATCCAAATCAGCCCCTTACGAAGCAACGCATAAACTAGGGTTTAAGCTTCTGTCACTCTAGCAACCCATCATCTACTTATTACTTCCCAATGCCTTCCTCTAGGCCCAAATAATGGTGAAGTGTCATGTAGTCGACGTTCACATAACACCACTAGAGGAGAGACAACATACATTTCATCAAAATATCGAACGAATACCAAATTCACATGACTACTAATAGCAAGACTTCTCCGATGTCCTCAGGAACAAGCGTAACTACTCACAAAGCATATTCATGTTCATAATCAGAGGAGTATTAATATTCATAAAGGATCTGAACATATGATCTTCCACCAAATAAACCAACTAGCATCAACTACAAGGAGTAATCAACACTACTAGCAACCTACAAGTACCAATCCCAGACTTAGAGACAAGAATTGGATACAAGAGATGAACTAGGGTTTGAGAGGAGATGGTGCTGGTAAAGATGTTGATGGAGATTGGCCCCCTCCCGGTGAGAGGAGCGTTGGTGATGACGATGGCGATGATTTTCCCCTCCCGGAGGGAAGTGTCCCCGGCTGAACAGCTCCGCCGGAGCCCTAGATTGGTTCCGCCAAGGTTTCGCCTCGTGGCGGCGGAGTCCCATCCCGAAAGCTTGCTTATGATTTTTCTTCGGACGAAAGACTTCATATAGCTGAAGATGGGCACCGGAGGGCCAACAGGGGGCCCACGAGGCAGGGGCGCGCCCGGGGGGGTAGGGCGCACCCCCCACCCTCATGGCCAGGGTGTGGGCCCCCTCTGGGATTTCTTTTGCTCAGTATTTTTCATTTTTTTCCAAAAACAACTTCCGTGGAGTTTCAGGACTTTTGGAGTTGTGCAGAATAGGTCTCTAATATTTGCTCCTTTTCCAGCCCAGAATTCCAGCTGCCGGCATTCTCCCTCCTTATGTAAACCTTGTAAAATAAGAGAGAATAGGCATAAGTATTGTGACATAATGTGTAATAACAGCCCATAATGCAATAAATATCGATATAAAAGCATGATGCAAAATGGACGTATCAACTCCCCGAAGCTTAGACCTCGCTTGTCCTCAAGCGAAAGCCGATAACGATAAATATGTCCACATGTTTAGAGGTAGAGGTGTAGATAAAATAAAATACGGACATGAGGGCATCATGATTATTCTCATAACAGCAACATATATGGATAATGTCATATGATTTCGTATGCTCAAGTAATAATCTATTCACAATGCAAAGTATGAATCAGAAACTTTATTGAGAACTAACAAACTATAATCTCAGTCATTGAAGCAATTGCAATTTATCATATCATCAGAAAGAGTCTATGTCAGAGCTTTTCAGAAAGTCCACATACTCAACTATCACTTAGTCTTTCACAATTGCTAGCACTCACGCAATACTCGTGGTTACGGAGTTTTAATCGGACACAGAGAAAGATAGGGGCTTATAGTTTCGCCTCCCAACCTTTTACCTCAAGTGTAATGTCAACAACAATAGTTCATGCTAACTTACATCCAATTAGATATATATGTCTGGATCTTTCCAACACACTGTGCTTGCCAAAGGATAAAATGTAAAAAAGGAAGGTGAAGATCACCATGGCTCTTGCATAAGGTAGAAGATAAAAGTAGAAGATAGGCCCTTCGCAGAGGGAAGCAGAGGTTGTCATGCGCTTTTAGAGTTGGATGCACAAAATCTTAATGCGAAAGAACGTCACTTTATATTGCCACTTGTGATATGGACCTTTATTATGCAATCCGTCGCTTTTATTTCTTCCACATCACAAGATCGTATAAAGGTTATTTCCTCCACACCAATCAATCATACATAGTTAGAGAGCAATTTTTATTGCTTGCACCGATGACAACTTACTTGAAGGATCTTACTCAATCCATAGGTAGATATGATGGACTCTTATGTCGAAACTGGGTTTAAGGGTATTTGAAAGTATCTCTACTTGGTGCAAAAAATTTGGCTAGCATGAGGGGGAAAGGCGAGCTCAACATGTTGAATGATCCACTACAAATTCTGTTTTTGCTTATACTAGCTAGCTAGATGTTGATTAGTGTTATGCACATGCCGCTTAATTAAGACATGCAAACGTGTGCGGATGCAGTTACCACTAGATCTTGTTAGTCATTAAAGTTGAAGAAGGAACAGTTGAAGTACTAGACTCACTACTTAAAAAAGAAAGTGACTTCACCATCTTGAAGGGGATAGTCAACAGGTAATTTCAATCATTATTAACTATATCTCGGCCTATTTAGTTCGTCATTTTCCTGATTTCAACTATTTAATAACCCTTATTCATTTTCTTTGCCGGCGGGCAGGGCTTGGGCAAAGTTCATCAAGGTGACTCCAGGCAAATGGCGACAAAAGTTGTTTTGGTATCGACCCAAGGTAAGTAATTAAGTAGTACTAGCTAGCTACCATCTCTTTAATTCTTGTTTCAATACCATTAATTAATTATCATGCTTGATTAATTATTACCTGATTAAATTCAATTCTCGTAAAGGCCCTGAAGCAGGCGCCGGGGACTGATGTGTGTGCATTCTACGTTTGCGAGAACATTCGCATGATGGCGTCCGAAATGAGCAAATCTAATAGACAGCAATGGGTACGTTTGACAGAACACTATTCACAATTTTTACATGATTATCGATATCTAGTCACACAACTAATATACACATGCATGCATATTGATCTCCTTCTTAACAGTTCAAAGACGTGCGGAAGAAGCTCCTACCAACGGAGCGCATACGAGCACTTCATCAGGAAATAGCGGGATTTTTGCTCAACCAAGTCATAGATCCCAAAGGAGAATACTATTACCCGCTACCACCCCCATGAACCACTCCCAATTGTCATCATGCTCCGAAGGCACCAAGGCAACATATAGGAGAAATTGTGTGTGTGTGTATATATATATATATACATGTGTGTGTGTGTGTGTCTATATATATATATATAATCGGTTCTACGAGAAATTCTATATATTTATATATATGCATAACGTGTATAATATGTAGTATCATAAAATACCAGCAATGAAAAATAATTAAATGGAAAAGACAAAATTAAAAAAAAGAAATCATGAATCCGAACCCCCCCCCCAACATTTTAGTACCGGTTGGTGTTACCAACCGGTACTAAAGTGCTCCCCGCCCCCGGCGCTGGCTCGTGTCACGTGGTGGCCCTTTAGTGGTGGTTCGTGCAGAACCGGTACTAAAGGGGGGACCTTTAGTCCCCACTCTTTAGTGCCGGTTACAGAACCGGCACTAAAGGCCCTTACAAACCGGTGTTATACCCCCGTTTTGCACTACTATATCCTGCTAGAACGCATCTATCTATCTAAATTGAATTTCATGAATCTTCCTACTCATGGTCATGGATCGAGCTCCATGGACGGTGATGGCCACCTCATCTAACGCTTTCCTCGTGCGGCCGATCCGTCTCCTCCTCGACGCGGCCGTCCCCAATGAACCCACTTTTCTAGATGGAGGATGGTTGCGTTCCTCAACGGCTGCTAGACGGCTGTGTCCTCCTCCCTTCCTAGCGGCTGCTGCACCTGGTGAGCTTCAATTCCTCTCTCTCAATATCCTAACTCTCTCTCCCTTGGCCAGTTGATCCCATCCCCAAGTTGGTGTTGCTCTGTTCCAGTAGTTCCTCAAATTCATGGCTCTCTAAAGGTAGATGGTAGATGTTTGCATTGCATACAACATCCAGTGCACTAGAGTAAAGGTGGATGTGGTGATCTGAATTTTTGCAACTCTACTCTACTCTACTGTGCTGGACAGCCATAAGATCAGGTTTTGGTTCCATTTATTTGTACAGGCCTAAAACTGGAGCATCATGTTATCATGAATAGAATACACACACATACTGTGCATGCTTATTATTTCTATGCACCAACTTTTGGGTAGCTTACGGGTAGAGAGTAGAGCAGAGGAACTGAAGCTTACTGTACCACATATGACTAATTAGGCTTGTTTGTCTGTCAGTGCCAGTTCTGCACCCTTGGTTTATCACAGAAAGGCAGTTGATCTGAAGCCAAAGGTGGAACGGTGGAAGCCACAGAAATTGGCTTGCTCAAGCTACAGCAGGCCGGCACCACCTAAAGAGCAAGAGTTGGCGATTCAGAAGGTCAATACACAAGTGCCAATTAAAAAGGTAACTTGTTCTGCAGCCTTAGTCTGAAATGTTGATTTAGCGATGCAATGTTGCTAGCTAATGGCTTAAAAGCCAGCATCACTAAATTTATTTGACCTGAAATAAGAACATGACTTATTAAACATAATCATTTGCCCAGAATGAAGAACACCACTGATTAACTTGCTTTACTTGAACATACTTTGGTTGAGAATTCCATATCTTTGCCAGCATAATCCAAGCACATGTCCTCACCGACACAATCATCTACAAGCCATGAGAATGGCAAAAGGATGGGCTCGCTGAGATACACAGAATGATCTTTATCAAGCAGCAAGCCCTCCATCTCTGCATGTGTAGATAAAGCCATCGACAAATACACATCTACCAATTAAAGGGCTGTTTCTAGGGATATTCCTTGGCAGGTCTTCCGTGAATGCGGCCCAAGGCATGACAACACGCCATTGTCTGGCACCCAGGTCAAACAAAAGACAGGAACATGTGAGAGCATCAGAGACTATAAAGGAATCGTCATTCACTGCTGCATATCCAGATATCATGACCTTCCTGTCGAGAACATGTGACTGATCTGCCTTGTAACCCAACCACGTGGGGGATGATCCATAATTGAACCTTTTCTGATGAAAAACTTGCAGGGTTTTAGTAAGAGCAGTGGTCTCTCCACCAACTGTGAGAACCAAAACAAAAGCATCAGCACTTGGCCGCCGCCGTACAGATAGACGATCCATAGCTGTCGTACGGTCCTTGTTCAGACTAAACTCAAGCATGCCATCTTTTTTGCTCGAAACGGCGTGTATTTTTGAGCCACCATTTAGGAAAAAGTGCCAATAGTCATCATCACCAACATCTTCTGCAACATAACATGACGGTTGGAGAGGCTTGCCATCGTCGTCTCCTCCTTCTAACAGTGAAGTCTCATCCATGACGCCCGTATGGTAGATGACCGGTTGTGAGCCGGCTTGGCAGATGATAAACAGATCTTTCTTGATACTAGTTGTTGTAGCAAGAGGACGCCTTGAGAAAGGGACTCGGTGTTGCATTGAAGCACGGCCGACCAGCGTGCAGGGAGGCAATGCCGAGGGGGGCATCCGCTCCTGTGGCGGGTGAGAGCAGTCGCGGGCAACGTGACCATTCATGCCGCAGAGAAACAAAGGCGTGGGCAGCCTTCCATTTTGAGAAACCGTCTGCATGCAAGAACCAAATTAAACATGTCATCACTTCACTCACCAAGCAGAGAAACTTACTAAGGAAGATGTAATAAGCTAGGTTAAACATGAAGCTAAATTAATTCAGATCAAGCAAGACCTGCAACAATCAAGCATCTTGGAGGGTTGGTCGACCTGCTGTTAACGTTGGTTTAGATCCTTCTCTTGCCCTTGTTGGTGTTGCAGCAGCACCGGAGAGTCCATGTCCTCGTACTCCCTAATTTGATCCATCCATGATTAGTTGAACAGCAGACAAAACATATGTAATAAGCAGAAATAAATGGTCCAATGATCTGTGCGTGGAAAAGGTAAACTCTAGCTAGAGGTTGAAGGTGGTGAATATGGCATGTAGGTTGTCACACTGGCAATCTTCTAATTGTTGACATGGTGCCACGCTGATCCAAACGGAGCACATGAGCCGACCGTCGAGAGGGGTGAGGAAGCCACACCCATAACAGGAAGTGTAAGGACATACAGAGTCGATGGTGATGGGCGGATCCAGCCGGAGCCTCCCCCTCCCCTGATCATCACTCTGGTCCTGGTGTATGTAGCTGAGCTTGTAGGCATAGATGGTGTTTCCACGGAGCATGTAGATGGCATTGTCTTGCTCCATGTAGACGGCGCGGCCGATGATAGGGACGTAGTCTTGCGGCGGCCTTGTTTCGTCGGTGAGCACCGGGGTCCAGTCGCCGGAGCCATGGGTGAAGGTGAAGAAGGCCCGGTCTTGTTTCAAGGAGACGAGGATGAGGGGGCCGGGGAGCATAGCGTAGCCCTGGAGGAACCCGCCGGCCAACCACCGGTACTCGTCCTTGTCGTGTTTGTGTTGGCCGACCTGCTCCCATTGGCCCCCGCCGCCGGGGAGCAGATGCAGGGGTCGTATGAGGAGGCTCGACTTGACGCCATATTCCATGATGGGCCACAGAGCCCAGATGTTGCCGGCGGCGGAGATGGGCATGCAGTTACGACTCCCCCCTGCTTGAATCTCCGGCGGCAGAGGAAGATGCTCGGGTGATGTGTCGTCGGTCTGCGGCTGCTGCAGAGTTAGGTGCAGGGCATGGGGGGTTGCTTGCCGGCACCGTCGTCCTCCTGGCGCAGGACGCAGAGCGAGCGGCCGTCGGGAGCCAGGGCGGCGCTGGCGTCGAACCTGCGACCAGTCGGCGTCCTGATGTCGTGGAATGCCTCGAGTGCGTCATCGCTCCGGCCGAGGATCCGCCCGGACCATGCCAGGCGGAGGCGTTTGAGCCGTAGGACGACGCCGTCCCTGAGGCCGACGAGCAGCGACCAGGCGGGCCGATGGTCGGCGCTGGCGGGGATGGAGGAGTAGTCCCTCCTGGGGGCGATGCGGGGGATCCGGGGGGAGCAGTGTCAGATCCCGGAGGGGATCGACAGAACTAGCTACCAATTCGACAGAAACAAGCAATAGATAAACTCCCGATGTGGAGACCCCGTCTATGAATTTGGGGATTTGCTACGGTAGGTAGATATCTAGGGTTTGGAATTAGGTTTACAAATCCCATCGTTACCCACGCAGGGGCTCAAATATATAGCCTGGTCAGCCAGTGAAATGCTTCGAGCCCTTGATAGCCGTCCATCTTCTAGGGATGATCTCCACCCTTGGATCTTCATGACATGGTCAAAGCGATATGTTCTGAAATTGCTGCAGGAAACAGAGTGCTGACAATTCTTCCCCCTGAAAAACATACTTGTCCTCAAGTATTCCGATCTGGGAACCAACTCTTGATGGTGTTTGCGAAGAAGGCTGGGAAAACTTGCTTCATGAAGTTGGCATCCTCCCAAGTTGGTTGCATCTTCTGGCTTGAGGTTCTCCCACTCGACGACCATTGTGTGACCAGAACCCCATTCCTGGGCAACGATCGGGTTTCCAGGACAGCCAAGGGTTCGGTTTTGATCCTGCCATCTGTGCCCACAAGAGGGAGATCTGGACTGGGTATTGCATGAGAGCCAAGGTGCTTTTTCAACTGGCTCACGTGGAATACAGGATGGATGCCCACATTCGTTGGAAGTTGGAGTTTGTAAGCTACACGGCCAATCTTTTCCAATATACGATAAGGGCCGTAGAACTTTGTTGTGAGCTTCATGGCTTGGCGAATTCTGAAGGCAGCCATTCTGTAGGGTTGCATTCGCAAGTAAACCATATCCCCAACTTCAAATTGCCTCTCGAGTCTCTTCCTGTCAGCATATTTTTTCATGCGCCCTTGGGCCTGTGCCAAGTTTTCCTTCAGAGTGGATAACATGTGCTGTTTTTCAGCCTAGAAGTCCCTGGCATCAGTGTCCACAGGACCAGGAATGGCTATTTCACTGATCAGGGGAGGTGGGTAGCTGTACAAAGCCTGAAATGGAGTGAACTTAGTAGCGGTGTGGTATGTGGTATTGTACCACCACTCTGCTAGGGGAAGCCAGGAGTGCCATTTCTTGGGCTCTTGGAAAACCATGCATCTGAGATACGATTCCAAACATTGGTTGACTCGCTTGGTCTGGCCGTCACTCTGAGTCTGGTAAGCAGTGCTGAGTCTGAGCTTGATTTTCATTGCTTTGAATATCCCCTCCCACATGTTACTTGTGAAGATTCTGTCCCGGTCCGTCACAATGCTGATTGGCGGGCCATGTAACTTGAAAACATTGTCCATGAAAGCTTGGGCCACCATGTTCACATTGTAAGGGTGAGGGAGGGAGATGAAATGGGTGTACTTAGTATATCTGTCCACCACTACGAGTATGACTTCTTTTCCACTGGATTTTGGTAGACCCTCGATGAAGTCCATGGTCAAGTGTGCCCACGCCATGTCTCGGAGAGGAAGGGGGTCTAATAGGCCTGGGTATTGACAATGCTCTGCTTTAGCTCTTTGGCAAACCGGGCATTCAGTGATGAACTTTTCCACATCCTTTTTCATGCCGGGCCAATAGAACAACCTTTTGATTCTTTGGTAGTTGGCAACAATTCCAGAGTGCCCTCCTACAGCAGAGGAGTGGAGGGAGTCGATGAGCTGGTGCTTGAGATCTTCATCATTGCCTATAAGAATCCTGCCCTTGTATCTTAATACGCCAGCTGTCAGTGTGTAGTGTTTCTCCGCATCTGCTGCAATTAGGAGTTTCTGCAGGAGTTCCTGGCACTTGGGGTCCTGCTCGTAGCTCTTTTCAACTGATTCAATCCAGGTAGGTGTTATGATGGTTGTGGCCATGAGTGTGCTTCCTTTTCTGCTGAGAGCATCCGCAGCCTTGTTAGTGTTGCCCTTCTTATAGTCAATCTTGTAGTTGAATTCTAGGAGTTTGAGGAGTAATTTATGTTGTATTCCTTCTGAAACCTTCTGCTCAGTTATGAATTTCAGGCTCTTTTGATCAGTTTTGATGTGCAGCTCGTTGCCAACAACATAGTGCCTCCATTTCTTTAATGCCTCAAGGATTGCGAGTGCTTCCTTTTCATACGTGGAGAGGGCAGCAGATTTGGGTCCTAAAGACTTGCTGAAGTACGCAATAGGCCTGTTTTGCTGCATCAGAACAGCCCCAAGTACAGTACCACTGGCATCAGTTTCCAGCTGGAAGGGGAGTGAGAAGTTGGGTAGTGCCAGGACAGGTGCTGATGTTAGCTTGTGCTTGAGTTGGTTGAAAGCTGCGGTTTGTTTTGGCGTCCAGTGGAAAGCCTCTTTCTTAAGCATGGCATGTAGGGGTCTACATATTTCTCCATAGTTTTGCACAAATCTCCTATAGTATCCTGTGAGTCCTAGGAAACTTCTCAGCTGAGTGATGTTTTGAGGTAAAGGCCAATTGGAAACTTCCTCAATTTTTTGTGGGTCAGTCTCTACACCTTTTCCCGAGATTATGTGGCCCAAGTACTCCACCTGGGGGGCAGCAAATATGAATTTGCTCATTTTGGCAAAGAGTTGCTCAGCTCTCAAGATGTCCAGGACCATTTTCAGATGTTTCAAGTGTTGTTGCAACGTCTTGCTGTACACTAAGATATCATCGAAGAAGACAAGAATAAATTTCCTGAGGTACTTGGCAAATACTTTGTTCATGAGGGATTGGAAAGTTGCTGGTGCATTAGTGAGCCCAAAAGGCATAACTAAGTACTCAAAGTGGCCGAAGTATGTTCTGATCACAGTCTTGTGGATATCAGCTGTATTCATTCTCACTTCATGATATCCTGCCCTGAGGTCAATCTTTGTGAAGTATTGTGCTCCTTGCAGCTCATCAAAGAGATCCTCGATAACTGGGATGGGGAACTTGTTCTTGACAGTTTGGGCATTCAACTTCCTGTAATCGATGCACAACCTCCAAGTACCATCCTTTTTCCTAACCAGAATGGTAGGAGCAGCATATGGGCTAGTGCTAGGCCTAATGATGGAAGCATCTAACAACTCTTGCACTTGTTGCTCCATTTCATTCTTTTGCTTGTGGGGGACTCGATAAGGTCTAACCATAGGGGGCTCAGAGTTATTCTTCAAGGGAATGGAGTGGTCACACTCTCTGATAGGTGGCATTCCTTTGGTTTCTTGGAAAACATCCTTGTACTCCTGCAGTAATTCTTCCACTTCAGTGCATGTTGTTCTTGCTTTTCGGTGGTTTTGGACAAGGGGAAAAGGCAGTAGCCAGCTACATAAGTGGAAGCAAGTTTCTCCAGATGTACTGAGATGAGAGGGACCGTGCCCTTCCTGTTGTTATCTCTGAGAGTGACTTTGGTTTTGCCGTCTAAAACGACCTGCATTTTTCTGGTGATAAAGTCCATTGTAATTGGGCTATGTTTTTCCAACCAATCGCATGCCAGAATAATGTCATATCCCTTCAGTGGTAACACTTTAAAGGAGTTCTTGAACTTGTGTCCTTGGATGGTGTATTGTGTTTCTACTACCTGGGATCCCGACTGTAGTGTTCCCCCTCCCGCAACAAGGACAGTTTCCATAGGGGTTGGGACAGTGTGACAGGTGGTCTTGACAGTGAACTTCATGTCAATGAATGTGTGTGAGCTTCCAGAATCAACTAGTGCTATTCCACACTTCCCACCGATTTGAACTTGTAATGAGAAGGACTTGGCAGTGGTCTTCTTGCCCACTGCTTGGGAGGAAATTTGCATGCATTGCTCCTCCTCAGTGGGACTTGTAACAGGAGCTGTGTGATCGTCAGGTTGTTCAGTTTCCTGTAGCAGGTCCTCTTGATTTTCCTCTGGAGTTTCTTCCGTGGCCATTAAATTGAGGGTTTTGTATTGGGCACACTTGTGGCCAAAAAACCATTTGCTGCCACAGTATCTGCAAATTCCAGGTTCCCTGTACCTAACTTCAGGTTTGGCTGTGGTTTTGGGGTCACCTTCTCTTTTAGGAGCACTGCCATCATTCCATCTAGGCATGTTTGTTGTGGGTGCAGGACTATTGCTTTTCTGGTAGTTGGTGTAGGAGGGAAATTTCTTCTGAGTGGTCTGAGCTTGAGTTCCTAGTTCCATATCTCGAGCTGTGTCAACTGCATCATACAGGGTCTGTGGCTTGAATGGTTTCAGGTAATGTTTGATCTTAGGTTTCAGACCATTTATGTAACATTTGATGTAGTTGCTTTCAGAGACACCTGGGTTTTCTCTTTTGTAAGAAGACATTTTCTCTTCAAATCTGTCGGTGTAATCAGAAACAGAGTTGGTGCCCTGTTTGATGGAGTTGAAATTCTCAACTACCTCATAAGACCTGTCCCCCGAGAATCTTTTGAGTACTACCTGGCAGAATTGTTCCCATGTCAGGTTTTGTTCCAAAATGCCAGAGTTTCTAAGCCATACATCAGCTCTTCCTATTAGGTACATTTGGGCATCGTCCCCCTTGGCCTCCTCGGGCACATACACCATGGAGAAGAACTTCTCTGTAGTCCTTATCCATTCCATAGGATTGTCTCCATCAAACCGAGGGAACTCAAATTTTGGTGCTTTAGCAATGGATTTGTAGAACTGGCAATCTCTGTCTTGGCTTCTATATTGGTCAAAACCTCTGGTTTGTCTCGGAGTTTGATAGGCAGGAGGGCCCTGTATGTGAGGAACTCCCCTTTGTGATGGTGGTGGGTGTTCTTGCTGGGCATATTGTGGGATGGGAATTTGCGGGGTAGGGTACTGAAATTGGGGAGGATACTGTTGCTAGGGTAAGTATTGTGTGTGGTGTAGATATTGGTCATGGGATTGTTCTAGTGGGTGGTAGTAATGGGGAGGTGGAGGTGGCTGGGGTGGTTGATATGCAAACATGGGGTGCTACTCGCCATAGTATGGAAGTGGATTTTGGTTTGGTGCAGCGTCGAAATTCTCTTTCCACTGACTGAACTGCATATTCAGACCGTCTAGTTCAGCGTACTGGGGTGTTGGTTGTGAGAATTCATTCCCCATGCGTCGCCAGATTGGAACTCCTCTGTCCAGGAGGGGAGATGTTCTGGTTGGTGGCGCGTTGGGTTGCTGTTGCTGTTAAGGTTGGGGAGGAGTTGGTTGCTGTTGATGGAGAGGTGGAGGTGGAGGTTGGGGAGGGAGTGGTTGCTGTTGGCGCTCTAGCTCCCTGTGCTCCTGTTCCTTCTCCTTCTCCTTTCCTTTCGCATCAAGCTTGAGCAGCAGTTCTTCAAGTCTTGTCAGCTGATTCTTGATCCCGGTGACCTCAGTGTGAATCCCCTCCACTTCAGAGTGGATGGCTTCCACTTTCTCATCCAGCTGGTCGACGTCCAGCTTGAGGGATGCTACCTCTGCCGCATCGGCCTTGTCTTCCCCCTTCGACTTCACCATCTGGATCTGAGATGTAGCTCTGGAATTTTACTCCAAGGACCAGCCTTGTAACCCTCGCCCGATCTCAAATCCCTTCCACCGCCGGAGCACCGTGCCGCCGCTAGTGCACCAACTGGTCTGGGTCACGGGATTTTACCACCGGGAGAGATGTCTCACCAGCAACCGCACCTCGGCAGGGCCTCCTGGAAAGCCTCGAGTGCGTCGTCGCTCCGGCCGAGGATCCGCCCGGACCGCGCCAGGCCGAGGCGTTTGAGCCGGAGGACGGCGCCGTCCCTGAGGCCGACGAGCAGCGACCAGGCGGGCCGATGGTCGATGCCGGCAGGGATGGAGGAGTAGTCCCTCCCGTGGGCGACGCGGGGGATCCGGGGGGAGCAGAGACGACACCAGCGGCACTCGCAATTGCGCAAACGGCACTCGGACTCACACGCCAGCCTCCACTCCTCCGCCGTCTCTGCCGCCATCATCGATCGCTCGCGCACCACAGATCGATCGGGTTGTCAGAGCTGGCGGCGTGGAGATGAGATGGCGGCGAGGCGGTTGGTCAAGTCGTCCAAGCCACGCGTGTCATGGGTCATTGCTCTCCTGTGCACGTAAACGATTGGGCTAGATTTCTTTTACCAAATACCTGTAACTTCCTTTTTTCTAAAATACGCACAAGCAGCATGCATATCATAATCAGTGAATAAATTGATAGAAAAAAAAGGGGAGACCCGGTTTTACAAACACAGGTCCAACACCGAGGTCTATTCGTCCCTACTGATCACCCACTTAGTCAGCATCTCGAAGAACAACATGAGATCTTGGCATAGGATTCCGGCTATACACCAAGCCTTCCCCTCATCGACAATCCCACTCATAAACCTGTTAGGTTGATCTCTCTCCCGTTCGAACCCAACGGGTCGAACGGGCCCCTGACTCGCGCCCTGATCGGGGGCGCCCAACCAAACCATGGTTGGTGGGCCCCTATGACCCGCGCTATATAAACAGAGGTGGGGGCCGGGGCACGACTTCACGAGGTTAATCGCTGCCACAAACCCCACCTACAATCCCTACCGATCTAGGGTTAGCGCGGTGCTCACGGGAAGCTCCACCTCCACCTCGCCCACTCTCCGCCATCGCCGTGTGCCCCAGCACCACGATGACCTCCGGCTCGAGTTCATCCACTGCTGGAGAAGGTAGGTTCACCGGATCTACTAGCCTACTCCGATCCAAAGATCTATCAATGGTATCAGCCAGATCGGGCTAGTTGATTTCGGTACAAAGAAACAAAAACAGAAAAAGAAAAGGAAATCCCCTCCCCCAAGAACCCTAAAAGCAAAAGGAGGGCAAAGACATCTCAAAGAAAAGTTGCGCCGCCGCTCCGGCCGCGCCGTTCCTCTCGATCCCGAATCGCATCGGCAAGCCGAGGATCCGGGAAGAAGAACCACCCCACACGGGGCAAAGGGCATCGCGAACAAACCGCTCGACGGCGGCGCGCTCACCGCAAGGTGGACGCGCAGCCGGCGAGGGGGATGACCACGACGCCGTCGTAAAGTGCTCTGCCATCGTGGAAAACGAAGGGGAGGCAACTGCGCCACCGTCGTCGAGGGGGAGCAGAGCAGGATGCAGTTGTGTGTCTCTCTCTCTCTGTCAAAGGTGGCGCGAGGGGAGCGGGCTCGACCTCGCATCTCTGTCTGTCTAAGGAAGAAAAGAGAAGAAATGGTGCTCGCGCGGTGCCGTGGCGACGCCGCCGCCGGTGGCCGGGGCGAAGCCCTTTTTTCCTCCACTATCGTCGTCTCCAAAAGGGGCAAGAGGAGGAGTGGGTGCAGCCGCGCCTCACCCTATCTGCCACACGAGAAACGGAGGGAGGAAAGGGAAAGGAAAAAGAGCGCAGCGGCACGGCGCGGTGGCCGGTCCACGCCGTCGCCGGCGGCCGGCGCGGACGGCTGGGGCGCTGCCCCCGTTTCGCCGCTGCGGGACAGAGACGAGGAGGAGAGAACGACGCGTGGGGGGGGAAACTGGCTAGGGTACGATCGGATCAATCGAGGCAGCGGTTTTGTTCGACCGAACAGCGCGGAAAGCCGTCCGATTTGATCCGACGGCCACGAGCAAACCATAGCTCGTGCTGGGCCTTAATGGGCCGAAAGTGGAGGCGTGGGGCAGCCGCCGCTACGCCGTGGCCAGCCGCCGCGGGCGCGCTGGGTCCAGGCCGGCTGGGCCGAGGCCTTAGCCGCACGCCGTTGCTGCTATAGATTTTGTCCAGTTCCTGGGCAGATTTTAAATAGCTTTCATATGCAATTTTTTCCAACGAAAATTTTGTCTAGAAAATAGAAAAGTAAATAGAAAAAGTTTCTGAAAATGAAAATAGAAAATTTTCAGAAAAAGAAATGTTCATGAATTTTATAAAGAAAATAATAAAGTTCATGAATTTTTTATTTGGTCAAAGAAAAGTTTCTGTAAAGAATAAAAAGTTCATGAATTTTTATTCATGTTTTTCCGTTGCGTAAACAATTAATAGTACTCTTTTACAAAGAAAATAAAAGTTTAGATAGAATTATATTTAAAGAGCATATTAAAGTAATTATTGAAATGAAATGATTATGTTATTTTTATGACCAACGTTGTTAATAACATGATCATGTTTTATTATTGAAAATAAAAGTGCTCTTTTAAAAGTGAATAGAACTAAAGTAAAAGATTAAATTGTTGCTTCTCTAATGCATTTTTGAACCAAGCGGTTTAAATTTCTTAGAGAGTAAAAGAGTAGAGAATTGTTTTTGAATAGAATATTGTAAAGCTTCCGTTGCAAAGTAAAAGTTTTATCCTCCAATTAAATTGGAACCAACGGGAAAATTTAATTGGAAGAAATGTTCTTAGCAATGTTTTTCCCCTATGGGTGAAATAAGATGCAGATAGTTTCCACTATGACAAAAGAAAGATATTTGTTTTAAAGTTAAAATGTGGTATTGTTATTTTCTGACCAACGTTGATGATAACAATGCTATCATTCTATGAGTCTTATGTTCAAAGTTTAAATCTCTGATAAGTTTTGTATCAAAGTGGTCAATTTTCAGAGAACGGATAAAGATCAAGAAATGCTCTTGAACTAGAGAAATGTATATTTCTTGTTCCCGCTGCATAAGGTGAAGATTAATTCTTAGCAAAGTTGTTTAATAGAAATACTATCATCACATTGTTTATAAGTTATATGCATTATTTCCATTTCCGCCCAACGGTGATATGGAATTAATGTATAAGGATGATGTTTATTCTAATTCTGCCACAATGGTGATTTAGAATATAAAAGAAAGTTTCAAAAGTTTAATGTGCATTTCTTTTAACCAGACCAACGTAGGGTTATTTTTTATGCCCATCATTGTTGATTATTGGCTAAGTTTTCTCAGACTAAAAGTTTTGCATGCTTTCATTCGTGAAAGCGAATGGCTGGGTACTTGTGACCCAAAAGATGACCAAGAAAAGTCATAACGTGAGGGAGTATGTTCTCTCTAAAGAATGGCATAAAAAGAAAAGAGATAGATCATTCAGAGTCTTGGTTGATGAATGTCTTTCATGTACTCTCTATGAAGAAGTTTTTTCAGTCAACATGATTTGAGATGAAAAAAGTAACATGCGTGTTTAATTTGACCAACGTCGGATCAAGCATGTGTGTCAAAGAGCATTCATATTTATTCCTAAATTTGATGATTGAATATGCAGTCAAAAGAGCCAATTCTGGCATTTATGTTCCCTTACAGGGAATTACCTGCATGGCGGGAAAAGATGATTATGATAAAACCTGCATGGCGGAAAAAGTCTGGGAAAATACCTGCGTAACGGGGTAAAGCTGACATAATATTATGTCCAAAATCCCGTATGGCGGGAGAAATTTTGGCAAGAGAAAAATATGATAACTCATGTGCTTTTAATGTATCCCACTCTGAGAGAAAAGAATGGAGTAGCTGAAAGGCGCAACCGTACACTTATGGATATGGTGCGCAGCATGATGAGTTATTCCAACTTGCCATTGGGATTATGGATGGAGGCGCTTAAAACCACCATTCACATTCTCGATAGAGTACCAAGCAATTCGGTGCCCAAAACACTGTACGAGCTATGGACAGGACGGGTGCCCTCCCTACAACACTTCAAGGTGTGGGGGTGCCCTGCTGAGGCCAAAATGTTTAATCCAAACATTGCAAAGTTAGATACCAAAACAGTAAGTTGCCACTTCATTGGCTATCCAGACAGATCAAAAGGATTTCGTTTCTACTGCCCTGACAGATATACAAAGTTTGTAGAAACGAGACATGCAGTCTTCTTAGAGGACGAAATGATGAGGGGGAGCTTGGTAGCTCGGAAAATTGATCTTGAGGAGAAGAGGGTGCATGCACCTAATCCGATGATTCAGGAGCCATTTTTCTCACTACCAGTTGCAACTCCACCCATGACAGCTATGGGGGAAGACCCGGAACCTGTCCGTCAGGAGCCGACTGAACCCGTTGTTGAGCATGAAAGGGAGGTGCAACAGCAAATTTTAGAAGAAGTGCCAGAAGTTGAGGCACAAAATGTGCCAGAAACTGAGGCCCTTAGAAGGTCTACAAGACCAAGAAAGTCAGCTATTTCTACTGACTTTAAAGTTTATAACACAGAAATGGTTCATATGGAAAAAGATCCCACCTCATATGAAGAAGCCATGAGAAGCCCTCATTCATCGAACTGGATGAAGGCAATGGAAGACGAGATGAAATCAATGAGTTCCAAAGATGTTTGGGACTTAGAGGAAATTCCCAAAGGAGCCAAAACAGTAGGCTGTAAATGGGTCTACAAAATTAAGTATGACTCTAAAGGGAATATAGAAAAGTATAAAGCACGACTCGTGGCAAAAGGATTTACACAAAGAGAAGGGATAGATTACAATGAGACATTTTCTCCAGTCTCATGTAAGGATTCCTTCAGAATCATAATGGCATTAGTTGCTCATTTTGATTTAGAGTTACATCAAATGGATGTTAAGACGGCATTTCTGAATGGTGATTTAAAAGAAAAGGTCTACATGAAACAACCCAAGGGTTTTATCATGGAAGGCAAGGAAAATATGGGATGCCGCCTGAAGAAATCCATTTATGGATTAAGACAAGCCTCTCGGCAGTGGTATCTAAAGTTTAATCAAACGATTAAAAGTTTTGGATTTAAAGAAAATATTGAGGATAATTGCATTTATGCAATGTTTAAAAATGGGAAATATATTTTCCTAATCTTGTATGTGGATGATATCCTGCTTGCTAGTAGTGATGTTAGTCTACTACAAGAAACAAAGAAATACTTATCCTCAAATTTTGACATAACAGATCTTGGTGAAGCATCATATGTTTTGGGCATAGAAATTCACCGAGATAGGAACAATGGAGTCTTAGGACTATCTCAGAAAGCATATTTAGAAAAGGTTCTTAAAAAGTATAATATGCATGCGAGTAAAGCCACACCTGCTCCAATAGTCAAGGGCGATAGTTTTGGGAAATTCCAATGTCCCAAGAACCAGTATGAGATCGATCAAATGAAAGCAGTACCATATGCTTCGACAGTTGGCAGCTTACAGTATGCACAAGTGTGCACTCGCCCTGACTTGGCTTTTATCACCGGGGTACTCGGTAGATATCAAGAGAATCCAGGCCTAGAGCACTGGAAGATGGTAAAGAAAGCATTGCGTTATGCGCAAGGCACGAAGGACTACATGCTAATATACAGGAGAAGTGATTCCCTAGAGATAAAAGGGTATTCAGACGCAGATTTTGCGGGGGACAGAGATGATAGAAAATCCACGTCAGGATACATATTCACCCTCGCTGGGGGAGCTATTTCGTGGAAAAGCTCCAAACAGTCGATAGTTGCATCATCCACGATGTATGCAGAATTCATAGCATGCTTCGAAGCCACGGGGCAGGCGATATGGCTAAAGAAATTTGTACCCGACTTGAAAGTGGTAGATTGTATTCACAAACCACTAAAGATGTACTGTGACAACCAGCCCGCAGTATTCTACGCTCACAACAACAAGTCGAGTAATGCTGCCAAAACAATAGAGATAAGGTATTATGTTGTGAAAGATAAAATCCAGGATCAAACTATAAGTCTCGAGCATATAAGGACAAAGGATATGCTTGCGGATCCGCTAACGAAAGGCTTACCACCCAATGTGTTCAAGGAACACTTAGCCGGCATGGGTTTAAGGGAAAGCCTTATGATTCCTGGATAGGCCCAAAAGGAACAGAATTTGTTTCTGAACATAACGTATGTTGTAGCTGTATGATTCTAACGGCAATTAAGCCGTGACGATGAAACATGCTCTATGTACCAATATGTGATGAAACAGATAAACTAGAAAGTATAAAGTTAAAAGTAAAGTTGAGATCAAGGGGGAGAATGTTAGGTTGATCTCTCTCCCGTTCGAGCCCAACGGGTCGAACGGGCCCCTGACTCGCGCCCTGATCGGGGGCGCCCAACCAAACCATGGTTGGTGGGCCCCTGTGACCCGCGCTATATAAACAGAGGTGGGGGCCGGGGCGCTATTCACGAGGTTAATCGCTGCCACAATCCCCACCTACAATCCCTACCGATCTAGGGTTAGCGCGGTGCTCACGGGAAGCTCCACCTCCACCTCGCCCACTCTCCGCCATCGCCGTGGCCCCAGCACCACGATGGCCTCCGGCTCGAGTTCATCCACTGCTGGAGAAGGTAGGTTCACCGGATCTACTAGCCTACTCCGATCCAAAGATCTATCAAAACCTACCCACCGATAAGGTCGCATTGTCAAATACAATTGCATTGCAGTGTTTTCACATCTCCCAGATCTCTTTCCTGCTACAGTTATCTTGTGCAAGTGAACCCGTAGTCCACTGTGGCTTGTCCCAGGCTATTCATACATTGTGCCAAATTGTGCGACCGAAAACACGTCACAAGTAGATGATCAATACTTTCTAGCTGCTGATCACAAAGAGGACAAACATGTTGGGTACGGTAGACCCCTTCTTGCTAGTCGATCTAATGTCCAACATCGATTCTTGAGCACGAGCCAGGCAAGTAGTTTGCAATGGAGTGGTGCATGGCTGTCCCAGATGGCCATGGCCGCAAGGCCTGCCTCCCGGCCAAAGAACTTCCAGTTGTACGCAGACCTCACTGTGAAATCCCCCCACGGCTCCCAGGCCCATCGAACTCTATCTTCCATCTCTGGGTTCAGTACCATCGTCGAGAAACACTCCCAAAGAATGAGGTACTGCAGCAGGTCCTCTGTGTTCAGGTCTGGGCCAACATCCCGAGGCCAGGCACCAGATAGGGCCTCCTGGACCGTCCTGGTTGCCCTCACCCTAGGGCTTACCCTATCATATATCCTCGGCGCGATTTACTGCACTCACGTGCCGTCGACCCATGGATCTTCCCAGAAGAAAATTCTACTGTCACTGCCAAGATCCATAAACACCGCTGGTCTATATCAAAGGCGGCCCAAGGTTTATCTCGGTCCACTCTTTTGAGCCAAAGCCATCTCGTCATCAGCGCCATGTTTAGCCATAGTAAATTGGGGGATCCCAAGGCCTCCTGTCCACTTTGGTTTGCACACGACGTCCCACGCGACCGCACTGCTGCCGCCACTTGCACTGTCCCGGGCCAGCCAAAAGAAGCTTATGCATATCTTTACAATAGAAGCAATGAACTCAAGGGGTGCCTCCAACGCCAACATGGAGTGAATTGGCATAGCACACTAGTAGAAAACGGAGCTTTATTACCGGTTTGTAAGGGCCTTTAGTGCCGGTTCTGCGACCGGCACTAAAGGGTGGAGACTAAAGGCCCCCCACCTTTAGTACCGGTTCGGCACGAACCGCCATTAAAGGCCCACCACGTGGCGTGAGCTCGCGCCGTGGTATGGGGGACCTTTAGTACCAGTTGGTAACACCAATCGGTACTAAAGGTTTTTTTTTAAAATTTTGAAAAAAAATTGATTTTTTTTATTTTTAATTTTCTGAATTATTTGATGATTTAGTCTCTAATCACCCCTCTTAACTGCTCAAGTGTGGATCACTCATTCCAAATCGTCTAACTTCCCGGTCGGTCACCCATCCTCTCACTACCCCAGCCTGAGCATTCTTAACTTCGGAGTTCTATTCCCCCTACTTTCTAAGTCTGCACTTGTTGTTTTCCTGACAAATGTAAGTGTCAATCCTATTAACCCTCAGGAATTTAGCTTGAGCATTAGGTCACATGTTTCACCGTCTGAGTTTGAAACTATTATTCTAAAAAACAGTAATTATTTACTCACACTAATATTTCTTGAATAAGTAGTTTGACCATAATTTGACCACGGTTTGACAATAGTTTGCCCAGATTTGACCAAAATTCAAGAAACTGAAATAATTATTAGTAACACTAATATTCTTGAATAATTATTTAGTAACACTAATATTTCTTGAATAAGTAGTTTGACCATAGTTTGACCAAAATTCAAAAACTAAAATTTGAGCATATCTTTTTTTCCTTTTAGAATTTGAGGATTCTAAAAAATTGCAAACAGGCCATAGGCAGTCAAAATCGGATGCGGATTTTCGTGCTGAACATTTTGATATATTATACGTTTTTTCCGACATCGTATGCAAAAGTCATAGCCGTTTTACTTTTTCATAACACTTTTTGCAAAACATGTCCAAATTTAAGTTTTTTAATTTTCCTAACTAGTAGATGTAGTAATATAACTACATCTCGAAGAATTTTATTTTTTGAATTTTTTATCATTTTCTTTTGTTTTTTCCAAAACTGAAATGGTGATACACGGGGGGTAGAGTTTGAAAATTGCCCTATAGTCCCCGTTTGTGTCTCCAACCGGGACTATAGGTCAGACCCCTTTAGTCCCTGTTCGTGGCACGAACCGGGACTAAAGGGGCTCGTGGGGCCCCGGCCTGACGCCAGCCTGCCACCACCCCTTTAGTACCGGTTCGTGACACAAACCGGTACTAAAGGTTCAACACGAACCGGCATTAATGCATAGCTGTTCGAACCGGGACTAATGCTACCATTAGTACCGGGGCAAAATTGAACCGAGACTAATGTGTCTCAGATTAGGTCCCTTTTCTACTAGTGGCAGCTAGGACTGATTGCACTAGAATTAGCCTGCCCGATTTGTCAATAGTGGCTGCCCTCCAGGTTGGTAAATTTTTTCCACACGCCATCCATGATACTCTGAAACTTCACGGCCATTGACTTCCTGAGACATAGAGGAAGCCCCAAACACCTACAGGGGGAAACTTCCAATGGGACATCCCATGACCTTAGACAACATATTTGTTTCATCAGCGGAGCACCTAATTGGCAGGAATAGGATTAGGCATTTCTGCTTGTTGATGCGCAGCCCAGAAGCTTCGCCAAAACGTCAAGAATTGCCAAACATACCGCAATGTCCACCGTATTTGGCTTCAAGAATAGCATTACACACTACAGCACGCCCTCTGTTACGAGGCATTAAAAAACGCCTCCAAAATACATCAAAATGCCTTTACATGCTTTTTGCGGCACTTTCCTAAAACGCTAGAGATGGCAGCGAAGGCAAAGATTAACGAAGGCGTTTCTCAATAATGCCTCGAAATATGTGGTGTTCCGTGGCGTTCTTAAAATGCCTCGAAAGCTTCATCATTTTGGTGACGATCTCCGAAAACGCCTCGCAATTCAGCTGAGAAAAATAAATAACCACAGGTGGTCCCAGGCCACGAGAACCTTCCACAAAAGCACCCACCCACACGACTCTCACTTACTCGCATTTTTTGTGTGTGCAAACACTCAATTTTTATATGCGTCTGGGTCCACAACCCATTCTCTTTGTTTTATATGGGTGTGGGCCCAACAACAACGTTGGCCGCGCACTTAGCCATCAAATTAACTTCTAATGCCATTACCCATGGTCAGGTGGTTATCGTCCTTGAACCAGAGCTGATGTTTCCCCTTTTAAGTAGATCAAACTCTTACTCGGAAAGCGGTATGGGACTAAACCGATTGTATTCTGAGCTCACGCGCATGGGCATAGGAATCGAACAGAGTCAACCAGAAGACTATGTTGCAGGGGCCTACTAGTTTGAGCCACGCATCAGTGCCTCTCTCTGTCTCTCATGGCCACAGCAGCTCGGTCACCGGCGAACCTTGTCACAGCACCAGTTGCAGTACGGGCCACAGCTTTGCACCTGCTCGCCACCTAAGCGACCGTCCTGCATGCGGCGCTGTCTCAGTCCTGTCGTGCATCGTCACCGCTGCAGAAGCTCGGATCGATCAAACCCAAAACACGCAATATGATAATCTGAGCAAACGAGGTGCAGAAGCTCGGATCAATCAAACCCAAAACACGCCCAATCTTCCACGCCGACCCTCTAAGCACGGCCGCCGTTGAGGCGATTTGAAAAATGCCTCAAAACGTCTAGCAATTCTAGGCTTTTCTCAGAAACGCCTCCGATCTGTATCTGTTTTGTGGCGCTCTGAAAAAATGCCCTGAAAGCTCTTCCATTCCGAGGCACTTTCTCGAAACACCTTCTTATATACAGTGATTTGAGGCGAACCTGAAAAACGCCTTCGTTTATACAGTTTGGAGGCATTTATAGGAGCGCCCTTAAAAAAATGCCTCCGATTAACAACCGTGTTGTAGTGACATCATCGGCGAAGAAGGACAAACGCTGAGAAAAGGAAGTCCTCTGTTTCCCAATGGTGCCAGCAGCTCTAATCTCTCCATGTATACAAACATGTGGTGCAAAACCTCCATCGCTAGAATGAATGGTAGAGATGATAGTGGAGGCCCCCTTGCACTGACTATCGTGTCACCCGGATGGCCATTGATGAGGATCCTTGGACGTGAGTAGCCCACATATCCAAGCAATCCAGTGATACCCTAACCCCTGCCAAGGACTTGTAGCAAAAAAGCCCAATCCAAGGTATCAAAAGCCATTGAATTATCTTAGTTTCATGAGGCAAGCAGGCGCCCATAATGCATGCAACCTCCTGATCATACCTTGCACGAGTGTGAAGTTGTCATGTACTCCTTCCGTTCCTAAAATATAGGTATTACTAGAGATTTCAACAAATAATTACATACGGAATAAAATGAGTGAATCTACACTCTACTAATGTCTATATACATCTGTATATGATAGTCCATTTGATATCTCTAAAAAGACTTACATTTAGAAACGGAGGGAGTACCTAGTTATGGTGTGCATGGACGTGGGGTGCATGGTGACGAGTAACGTGACACTGAGCCAACTAAGGGCTTGGTAAATACTGAAGTTGGTATTCATTTTGCACATGGATGCTGTTCGAATTGGTGTTTGTTCCATTGTATCTCTTTTGGGATTGCATGTGTAGCGATTAATGGAATTCGCAAATAAATTTCTCATGTGACCGAGCAAATAAAGAAAATATAAAAGTTTCAGAAGCAAGCTGTCCTAAAAATCACAATAATCCACTCTGCTCTGCTCAGCTGGGCACTAGCTGAACGACAGCGACCACTAGACTGAGTTCAGTTTGGCTGTCCATCCAATTGCCACCAAAATACATCATACTACCAACGCCACACACATCAAGCTGCTGTCCTTCCATGCATCTGTGGCAAGATGCCAAAAAAGAAGAAGCAAATCGAGTTCCTCATATCATATTACTACCTCTGTAAATCCGAAATAAGTCCCTTTTTCCATGACTCCACCGTCAAACCAAACTGAGCCCACGCATCAACTGCAGCGTATGTCACCCTTCCACCCCTGAAACAAAAAAAGAAACAAAGAGGCACGACTAATTAGAATGACGGATGGCATTTGCAAATCATCATATATATGGTGCAGTCACCCAAAAAGAAGGCATGTGCAAATAATTGTACGGAACAGTCGCTCATATATACTAGAAACAAGAGCAAGGCAACTAAATTCAAATGATGTCATGTTAATCGTATGGAACTGTCAACCAAAAAGAAGGCATTGAGCATCATGCGCACCTCTTCTGGTCCTTGGAGACTGCTTCAATGAACTCAACTAGATCCGCTGCTACCTTCAACCCAGATTTTGGGTCCTTTATACCCCGCAGTATGCCAGAGTAAGCCTTGCATATTCCCTGTCTAAGCTGGATACCGTAATCGACCTTATCCTCATCAAAAACATTGGCATAATATCTTGGGTTAGCAGCTTCTTTCAGCTTTTTCCTAACAGCCTGCAGGTACTTGTCCTCAAAAATCTTGCCAATAGCAAGAGCGATCTCCCCAAAACATGCCAAAATTTGAGGTTTAAGCTTGGGTTGTGAGAGACCTTTGTAAAGAACACCCATCATATAATCACAGCATGGCAGGATTTCATCTCCCAAGGCATGAAAGATAGTGCAAATCACCTCTAAATAGATTGGGTAGAATAGCTTCACACTGTAATACTGCAAAAATATTGGCATGCAATCCAGAAACTTTGGACCGACGGCACGAGCGAGAGCACCAATGGCGAGTGCTGCTTTATCACGTGCAGTAGAGCAGTCGCAGGTCAGGACACGGCAAAACTGAAGACACATAAACGGAGCAGACTCCCTAACCTTGTCCGCGTGAAGTGAATTGCCGAGTTTCTCGATTATGGCGTGCAGTACATCACACGACAACGCCTGAAGATTGTGCTTGTTAGTCTTGTCATCTGATGAAATTGCCTTGGCATCAAGCGCGGTGTTTAATCTTCTCATGATACGATGCATTAAAACTATAATAGCTAGTACAGCTTCCAAATCCCATATGTTGATTACTCTCACAGCCTCAATCAATGTGCCATAAGCAGATGCAGATGCTGGAAGCCCCAAAGGGGTCTTCTTATCAAGTTCCGAAGCAGAAAGGAGAGCATCGATAACACCAGTAAGAAAAGGTGAAAGCTCAGATGAGATTTTCTTTTTTGAAAGGTCTACCTCAGATGAGATTGACTGATCATAACCTCGGGCAAGAAAATATATAGCTCCATAGACCTCCTTGGACACTTGTGGAACATCTTTACCACTCTTTGACAACGCAGCCATGACGCGAGGAAAGTCTTCATTTGTGAAAAGTCTTTTATCAAGAGCTGGAGAATGCAGAAGCTCAAACGCCCGCCCAAGAGTGCATGCTGCGGCGCCTCTTACCTCCATGTGTGAGTCTTCCATCCCGTCCATCAACCAACCAACCAGGAGCGAGTTTCTTAATAGAGGGCCCTTCAAGGATAACGCCTAGTACAGAAATAGCTGTCTTGCGACTCCGCCAATCTGCCACTTTGATGTTACCCTCGACAAACTGCATTGCAAGAGGGACAATTGCATCCCCAATAGTTCTAGCGACGAGGCCTAGGCATGTCATAGCACTCATGAAGATGTTCAGTTCATCGACATCTTTTTCTTGGTGTAATGACAGAGTTTCTAGCAGAAGTGGAACAGGTGAACAAAGGGGATTCTCAACGAAGTGACAATCTGCGGTCAAGATAACACGAGGAAAGCGCTTTTTTTGTTCTCGGAGTTCAATCACTTCTCCACAAATAGTACTCCAGAACTGGATACATTCAAGCGCAACTGTTTCGTCCGCACCTCCTTCCAAGTCCAAAGCCTGAGTTGTAAGGCTGAGTATGGTTCCATGTAAGGTTCTAACTCCATATAATAGTTGGATGCAATCGCAGCAAGGCAGCCGAATCCTGCATGCTTGACCTCCGCTGCTTCATCGGATTTAGCTGCATCACAGATTGCAGTCATTATACGATTTCTGCAATCATCATCATTTGCAAAGTTAGCAAACTTGTGAACATTCCGTAGAGCTTTAACCGCCACAAGACGGACTTGAAAACTCGTCGCACGGATGACGGCGTCCAGAACACCATCAATTGTATCCTTGTCGAACCTCAAGGTCTCCTCCTCAAACACATACTCCAGCGCCTCTAGAATTGCTTGCTTTGGTGGAGGAGATGCGCCCTGCTGTGCCATGTTGCCCAGCAATCTGCCAATGAGGTCCTGCCATCCCCGGGAGGGTATCTCAATGTATGCAAGCCTGCCAATAATCTGTGATGATGCGTGCCTTGCCTGAGGAGCCGAAGATCCTAGTGTCATCAGCAATGACTCCTTAATCTCAGTTTTGATGCGTGGATCCAGGCTGATCCATTGTTTGATGAGTATGCTGTTATGTTCAGAATACTTTCCTTCAACTGAATTCTTAAGGATAGTCCCAGCGAGGCATCTGCACTCGGGTGGACTTGCCTCCCTCGAGAGCTCTGCTGATAAGCATAGGAGGAAGTTGGGACGATTACGCTCCTCGAGCTGCTTGAGTTTGGCTTCTGCTTCTAACCTTACGTTGTCATCCGGATCCTGAGCATCTTTTAGAATATGGGTGATATTATCCATGGCTGGCCTGGCTGTATCAGCTGTCCGTCCTGGAAAACATGCACCAAATTAGGAGAATTGATGGGCTAGTTGCAAAAAAAGAAAGCAGTTACACAAACTTTTTAACAAAGAAAATGGTGAGGAACCATCCTAAGAAAAGGGCCATTGGACAAATTTGAAATAGCTTAACTAGTCAGATGTGTCGCAAATTATAAGATGGATGGATGGCACCAATAGACCAGGATTGCTAGGCTAGTTAATTAATAATACCCTGTCCGGCAAATAGAGATATAGCTATATATCCCAAATTAATATATCCTGGCAGAACAGAGAGAGCTAGCCATGTACATATATATATATAGCCGGCATGCTGAGTTAAGTTATAGTACTAGCTAGCTAGTACATTAGTATGCTACGAGCTAAAGAGCGTAAAAATAAATGCAAGTAAGACTAACAAAAGTGGTTTCTTAATTTCTTTTGACATGAAAGTAAAAAATTACGCTGAACCGGCAGATTAATTAAGAAACAAGCTGACTGTAAGTAGGTATATGCGCAGATATTATACATACATACATACATACATACATACATACATACAAAGGAAGAATGGATTCAACCGATGACTAAACTAATCAAAATCAAAGTGTGTTTCTTTATACGTACTACATACATTGAGATTGAGAAAATAAACAAATTCCTTGGGCTTACCAAAGAGATGGCCGGAGTTCTTCTGGGAGGGGAGCTAGCTAGCGTTAATCGAGCTTCTCTTCTCTTCTTTTTTGGGGTCTCAACAAGGTAACAGCTGCTACCAGGAGATTGGGGCGGCGGCTAGGGTTAGGGTTAGGGATGGAGATGGAGCCAGAGCCAGAGCCAGAGCCGAAGCCGAGAGACAGAGAGAGAGAGAGAGAGAGAGAGAGACCGGTGGCGGGATGAGGACGGAGCAGATCGATCTTACCAGAGGGGCAGGATCTCCGCTCCGGTGGACAAGAGGCAGCGGTGGCAGGGCGCCCCTATGCCTCGCCTAACGCGATGTTGGAGGCGCCGCGAATGGACCGGCCCACGTAAGTACGTCTTCTCTCCTGTTTTCTCGTCAGTTCGTTTTTTTTTCTTATTTTCCAAATATTGTAAATACTACATACGTGTGTTTCAAATCACAGAAGACAAATAAAAATTTCAAATCATGAATTTGAATTTTTTTAACACAATGTAAACCAATTGTTAGCTTAATTCAAACAAAATGTTGATAGCATGTTAAAAAGATGTTGGTGGAATTTTAAAAACGTTCACGTGTTTCACAAAATGTATGTGACATTAGAAGAAAAAAATGTTGATCATGTATTTGAAAAAATGGTAAAAGTATATCAAATAAATGTTTCAGATACATATGAGAAATGTACAATGTTTAAGAAGAAACCAACATCAAACATGTATGTTAAAAAGATAATCATGTATTAAAAATGTTAAACGTATATAAAAAATTCTTGATATATATGAAAAAAATGTAGGCATTAAAAAATTGCAAAAAATAATTGTTTATTCTCAAAACATCTAACATGTACTCCCTCCGTCCCATAATATAAGAACGTTTTTGACACTAGTACTAGTGTCAAAAACGTTCTTATATTATGGGACGAAGGGAGTATAAAGTAATGTTGCACATTTACATGAAAAATGAACATAAAACACTGAGGAAAAATGAGACAAACAACAAATAGAGAGCAAAGAAAAAGTAAATTTAGAAGGTTCTAAAACTAAGGAAAAAATAAAAATCATAAATTAAAACACACATAAGAAAAGAAAAAAGAAAAATGATGAAAATAGAAAATGGAAAAACATTGAAAAATAAAGGGAAAATGAAGGAAACCGAAGAAATAATCAATAAAAACTGAAGAAACAAACAAACAAAACTGAAGAAAAATGAATATAATTACTATGGCCAACATCCAGGTTAAAGATAGCCTCAAATCTTCGAGACTAAAGGCTCTCAACATTCTTTTAATGGACTTGCACTTAACAATAATATGGCCACCATCCTCGTCCATCCAAAGGTGAACAGACCGGGCACCTGGTATTGAACTCAACATGCATCTCATGCATGTTACTATCCATTCGCAAAGGCAGACTATTATGTGCCAATCTCCATAGAAGTATGCACACCTTCGACGACAGTTTGACGTCCCAGGGTCTCTTCCAAGACAATTACAGCGCAGATACCGCTTTAGAGGAACTCAAATCACAGTGAGTACTAGCATCTCGGATCCAGACCCCAAACTGATAGCCTCATTTGATTGGAAATACCCCCTTGACAGTGTCCTAAACTAGGGGTGTTAACCACGTCGGACCATTTGTAGTGGGTCGGGCCGAGGACCCCTGGATCATCAACGAATGGGCCAAGACTGCCATGCCCTCTGGCATGGTCAAGATGGAATCCCCAAAAGACTTGGTGCTGCATACTCCATTTAAATCTTTGGCATGTTTGTCCCTAGATGTAACCGGCCTCATGTAAACCCTAGGTACCCCCGGTCCCTATATAAGCCGAGGGGTTTTAGCTTGTAGGGTAGAGAATCATACATTCACATACGATCTCGAGGTAGATCATCATGTTCTCTGTACTCCAACACAATCAATACAACACAAGCAAAACATAGGGGTTTACCTCTTCGAGCGGGCCCGAACCTAGGTAAACATCCTGCCCCTTATTTATCCCGTTATCATCTAGCTAAGATCACTAGCTCGTGACCCCTTATATGAGATCTGCCCGATTTAACCCCGACACTCCTTACTGTCACAATGTCATGCAACATGATCTTCCATACCGCTTATAAGAGCAATCGCCAGAATATGTGTCGCATCATCCAAGCCGTAAATGTCAAGAACAAGTTCTCCGTCCCAATTTTCAAACATAGGTGAATCAAATCCCCGACCTTGTTTTGAATAGTCTGGCCTTGGTTCCTTGAAGGACGTCTCATACTTCCCCCTCGAATCCATGTACCCTTGTAACCCTTCTAGGCATGAATCCAAGTACCAGTGCCCACCCTGCATACAATACCCGCCTTTAGAAGCTCGAGTCCTCGCAAAATACTATATCGGGTATACGACAAGCCATGTTTTGCTTCAGCTTGAAGGATTGATATGCTTGGAATTTATTTTGCTTTCGAAACCTGGCCGCACAAGGATTTCGGAAACTGCATGAACCGCCAACTTTGCCGAGACAACATGGCCATATTAAACAGATGTAAATATTTAAAACCAAGCCCCCTTCACTTGTCGACCTTGTCATTCTCTCCCATCTAGTCTAGTGGCATTTGTGT
The DNA here is from genome assembly GCF_018294505.1 of Triticum aestivum. Lineage (NCBI taxonomy): Eukaryota > Viridiplantae > Streptophyta > Magnoliopsida > Poales > Poaceae > Triticum > Triticum aestivum. Next base: position 15,415,048 of record NC_057808.1, on the reverse strand, counting down.
TCGTTGGATTGCCGACTCCACCAATATCAAGATATCATCTTACCAATCTCCTCAGATAAAGGTATTATAAAGTCAAAACACGACATGGCATAAGTTGGAATAGCCCATACTACTGTCTTAATAAACTTCTCTTACCCCGCCTTTGGGCAACAACTTGTGACTCTACCATCCGAGTGGTGAGCTATTTCAAAAAACAACTCGTGCTTCCCGGACTCACTTGGAATACCCAAGCCTCCCAGAGCTGCGGAGTCCGTAATTGAATCAGTACCCTTGTTGAATATTGCTGAGGATTTATCTCTATTGACCATCTGGTCCGAGTGTAGCTCATAAAAAGTTAGGATTTATCACTAGAATCACGAGAGCCTAGTATGTAGCTAGTCCAATCGTGAGCACACCGCTTGTATGTAGCTAGTTCAATCCTGAGAGCATCTCCAACAGCCGAACGCGCGAGCGCGTCCATCGCCTGAAAAAGCGCGGCGGACAGCGCTGGCTCCAGCAGGCGCGCTAAAATTTAGTGCATGTGCGTAGCTTCAGCAGGCGCGCTATCGCACGAACATTGCATACATTTTTTTAATAAAAACGGTACATAAAAATTCATATAAAAACCGATACATAGATATTTTACATAGTTCATAGCATATAGATAGATAAACGATACATAGATAGATAAAACTACGGTGCAACTACATTGAAAACTACAGTGCAACTACATACTACGGTGCAACTAGATGACTATGCAATTACAACCTACTCCGAGTCGTCCTCGTCCTCGTCCTCATCCGGACTGGTGTTGTCCGAGCTATCGATCCACATGTCATCCCAACGAGGATCATTATCCCCAAAGATCAACACCCCACCTGCTTCAACGATATCGCACTGCGATATCGCCAGGGCCTTCCGCCGACGCATGTCCAACCGGTCCGCGCGGCGCTTTTCCGTCCTTCCCGTCCAGAAGGCGCGCTCCGCCGCGACGTCCTCCGGGTGGCGCCGGCGCCACTCCGCCATAGCTCGCTCATCCTCCTCGGCGATGAGGAGGCGGCGCTGCCGCCGATGCTGCTCCGCACGGTCCTGGTCCGTGATAAGACGAGGCGGAGGGGCGACAGACTGTGCCTGCTCGCGCGTGAAGACGTCGCGGAAGTTCATCTGCGCCGGCGGCCTCTCTAGGCACCACGCCGCCGTGTCGTACGCGCGGGCGGCCTCGTGCGCGGTCCCGAATGTGCCGGGGCCGAGCCGCACGTCGCTGGACTGGATCTCGGCGTAGTAGGTGCCGTCGGGGCGCTCGCGGACGCCGCGGTAGCCAGACGATCCTCGTTGGCGCGGCGGCATGGTGGCGCGATGGTGGCGGGGGTGAGGAAGCGGCGAGAGAGTGAGCGGGGAGAGCACGCGTGGCAATGTGGAGGCCGCGTGGCGAGCGCCGCAATTTATAGGCATGCTCGAAGCGATGCGCCAAATCTAGCACGCGAGCTGCCGTCTTTTTCCCCGCGCGCGCAATCATTTCCCACGCGCTACTTTTCCGCCGCCGCTGGAGCGCGTCAAAACGTCCTGCACGCGCTAAACTGAAAGTTTACCCCGCGCGCGTCTTTTGACGCCGCCGTTGGAGATGCTCTGAGCCATGTTCACCTAGACCTAGCTAGTACGTACGCGCGTGTACAGGAGAAGATAGACCCACGAGGCCACGACACGCGCGTGGCTTGGACTTACGAACCGTTCGCCTCACTGCCATCTCATCTCTCCTCTCCTCTCTCAAGAAGAAGAAGATCGCCTCCGATCTGTGGTGCGCCGGCGATCGATCATGGCGGCGGAGACGGAGTGGAAGTTGGCGCGTGAGTCCGAGTGCCGTCTCCGCAATTGCGAGTGCAGCTGCAGACTTTTCTGCTCCCCCCGGATCCCCATCGTTGCCCCCGGAAGGGACTACTCCTCCATCCGGCTGCTCGTCGGCCTCAAGGACGGCGCCGTCCTACGGCTCAAACGCCTCCGCGTGGCGCGGTTCGGGCGGATCCTAGGCCGGAGCGACGACGCGCTCGAGGCTTTCCACGACATCAAGACGCCGACTGGTCGCAGGTTCGACGCCAGCACCGCCCTGGCTCCCGACGGCTGCTCGCTCTGTGTTCTGCGCCAGGAGGACGACGGTGCCGGTGAGCAACCCCATGCCCTGCACCTGACTCTGCCGCAGCCGCAGACGGACGACACCATCTCCAGAGCTACTGCATCTTCCTCTGCCGGAGATTCAAGGTCGGAGTCATAACTACATGCCCATCTCCGCCGCCGGCCACATCTGGGCTCTGTGCCCCATCGTGGAATACGGCGTCAAGGTGAGCCTCCTCATGCGACCCCTCTATCTGCTCCCCGGAGGCGGGGGGCCAATGGGAGCAGGTCAGCGACAGCCACCATAGATTAAAATAGCCCGTGAAATAGCCGTGATAGCTGCGCTATAGCTGCCTGGGAGCCTCGCCGTTAAGCTATGGCTGTTGCCGCGAAAACCTCAACATATCCCTCTAAATAGCTAAAAAATCGGCAAAACCCTCCAGAAATCATCTCTCCCACCAGAAAATTTTCCGCCATTTGCCGCTATTGCCCGCTATGGCGGCCGCTATAGCTGATGGGGGAGGCCGTCGCGAAATCATTTCTCCCGCAATTTTAATCCATGACAGCCACACAAAGACGACGAGGACGAGTACCCGTGGTTGGCTGGCGGGTTCCTCCAGGGCTACGCCGTGCTCCCGGCCCCCTCATCCTCGTCTACTTCAAACAAGACGGCCTCTTCTTCACCTTTGCCCCTGGCTCCGGCGATTGGACCCCGGTGCTCACCGACGAAACAAGGCCGCCGCTAGACTACGTCCCTATCCAGAGCACCAGGAATTCTGCTTTCTACAGTAATTAAGCACCATACTCTAGCTAGCTAGAGTTTACTTTTTCCACAGATTATTCGATCGAGCACTTATTTAGTTATTTACTTATTTGGTCGCCATGCTTACATATTTTTGGTATGCTGTCAACTAATCACGGATCCATCAAATTAGGGAGTACGAGGACAGGGACTCCCCGGTGCTGCTGCAACACCAACAAGGGCAAAAGGAGGATCTAACCAGCAGTGCGGAGCAGCACGTCGACGAACCCTCCATGATGCTTCATTGTTGCAGGTCTTGCTTGATCCAAATTTAGCTTCATGTTTAACCTAGCTTTCTCTTGGTGAGTGGAGTGATGACACATTTAATTTGGTTCTTGCATGCAGAGAGTTTCTTGAAATTGAAGACTGTCCACGCCTTTGCTTCGGTTGCGGCATCAACGGTCACTTTGCCCGCGAGTGCCCTCTCCCGCCATAGGAGCCCTTGTCGACATTTCCTCCCTGCACGCTGGTTGGCCGTACTTCAATGCAACGCAACTCTCAAACACAAGAAGCAATCCTGTCATGGTTCTGGACAGATGCACCATGACTGAGTTTCCCCGTCTCCCACCAATATACCAAGATCAGATAGCAATGGTCTCATGAAAATTTATAAGTCAAAGAATGGACAGCTCTTGCCCCGGAAAATTTAGAAGGTGCTCAAGTACAGCTTCCCCGACAATGTCAACATGTCATGAACTAGTAATGATGTCATCCGGACCGAGGGTCTTGCAAATTTTCTTTGATCTTTGGCATCTGAACATCAGGTGCTTGACGTCCTTCGCTCCCTGATCAAACCTTGGACATTGTGGATTCGACTTGATATGTCTATTTGCAAGGAAAAATTGGCATAGTAGTGCATCATGAAGGGTACACCAAAGAATAATTTCAACTTTAATCACACACCTGAGATCCAATAGTTTCTTCCAGGTTGGATTTGCACTAATGGTTACCATTCCATCAATTCTAAGGAGCTTTCTGACATGTTGATGATGCTATATCACATGGTATGCTAATCACTCCCTTAGGGTTCTGGAAATATTGGGGTATTTATAGAGCAAAGAGGCGGTGGGTTGTGCCTCCCTCGAGGCACCCCCCAGGCGCAGCCAGGGCCCATTACGTTCCTTCTGGTCCAAAAAAATCTCCGTAAAGTTTCGTTGTGTTTGGACTCCGTCTGATATTGATTTCCTGCGATGTAAAAAACATGCAGAAAACAGCAACTGGCACTTGGCACTATGTCAATAGGTTAGTACCAAAAAATAATATAAAATGGCTATAAAATGATTATAAAACATCCAAGATTGATAATATAACAACATGGAACAAGCAAAAATTATAGATACATTGGAGACGTATCAATTGACAACCCCTTTAACACGTCGGGCTGCGAGGATTTGTTATCTATGTGCAGGGGCTGTTTAAGTTGTGTTGCTTGGTTCTCCTACTAGTTTGATAACCTTGGTTTCATATCTGAGGGAAATACCTACCGCTGTTGTGCTACATCATCCCTTCCTCTTTGGGGAAATACCGACGTAGCTTCAAGCGACATCATGCCCGTCGGCGAGAGGAGGGGGAGCGGACGGAGTAACCCCCTCACCCGTACCTTGCGAAGCATGGCCGTCAAGGCGTTTCTGATGTTGTTCTCCTCCGATGTCTCCCGCTCATGCGTCGGCCGCGGGGGAAATGGTGACGGTGCCGCCTGCTCCGACCACGTCCCCAGCAGCGTCCACGTCCTCGCATGCCTCCGCATCCCCCGCAACATTAGAGGCTGCGGGCGGCGGAGCCTTCGAGGTGGTTGGATGAGCCAAAGCACCGGATTTCTTCTTGGGCGCCATGGTCGACGGTGCTGTCGATGGTGAAGACAGTGATGAAGATGACACACTGCACACGCCTTCAGGTTCGCGCAAGCGAGTTCCCCTACCTGGCGCGCCAAAGATGTCGTGGTAAACCACGACCACCTATGGGACCGGAGGGCCCCTTGCTGGTTCGGAAGGAGGACATCGTGTTGCACAAAGAGCAGACGAGCGTGGGGCAGCACAGCAGAGATCACACAAGCAATTTTACCATGGTCGGGCCGCCGTGAGGCGTAAAACTCTACTCCTGCTTTGGTGGATTGATGGTGGAAGAGTGGTGGTGTAGCGTAGTACACTTGCCCGGCAGGGGCGGTAGTGGCTACGCGCGTATGGGGGTGTGAGTTATCCAATCTTCTAACCCTTTCTACGGTTGCCATGGGCCTCCTTTTATAGATTAAGGGGTCACCACAATGGCAAAGTAGTCGTTATGCACTGATAAGATAGCCAACAGTGCTATCATACCTAACTCTGCAGGCTGACAGGGATCATTAAATGTGCTGGTCAATGTCACGTCATTGGTTGCCCGGCAAGCCTTGTCGGGCTATTTTGCTAGCTCCACGCCTGCTCGCTTGACATGTCACAAGACGGGTGTCATCTGTAGGCATTTCCTGTAGAAAGAGGCCGCCATGTGGTGAATGGCTGCCACTTAGTCACCTTGCGGCTTGACACCGCACTGATTGACAACGTGGGTCGTGGCAGAGTAGTTGGTGAGGTGGTTTTGCCTCCGTGAGCCCAGGCAGGCCTTGCTGGGACGTCTTGGACATCTTCTTCCGGGGGTGACCCCGTCCTTGCTGGGCTCACCTGCTGATAACCCACAAGTATAGGGCATCACAACAGTTTTTGAGGGTAGAGTATTCAACCCAAATTTATAGATTCGACACAAGGTGAGTCAAAGAATATTTGAAGGTGTTAGCAGCTGAGTTGTCAATTCAACCACACCTGGAGAATAATTATCTGCAGCAACGTGATCAGTAGCAAAGAAGTTAGATAGTTTTGATAATAGTAGCAGCAACAATGGTAACAGTAACAGTGATAGCGGTGGTTTCGTAACAAGTGCAACAGTAACGATAGCAGCAGTAACTTAGCAAGAACAATATAAGATAAATTCGTAGGCATTGGATTGGTGACTTGTTGGATGATATTCATCATGAGACAGTTATAACCTAGGGTGATACGGCACTAGCTCCTGTTCATCAATATAATGTAGGGATGTGTTCCGTAAATAGTCATACGTGCTTATGAAAAGAAGTTGCATGGCATCTTTTGTCCTACCCTCCCATGGCAGCGGGGTCCTATTGGAAACTAAGGGATATTAAGGCCTCCTTTTAATAAAGAACCGGAACAAAGCATTAACACATAGTGAATACATGAACTCCTCAAACTATGGTCATCACAGGGAGTGGTCCCGATTATTGTCACTCCGGGGTTGCCGGATCAAAACACGTGGTAGGTGACTACAACTTGCAAGATCGGATCTATAACATGGATATAATGATGATAACATAAACGGTTAAGATCTGAGTTCATGGCACCCAGGCCCAAAGTGACAAGCATTAAGCATGGAAAAGTCATAGCAACATCAATCTTAGAACATAGTGGATACTAGGGATCAAGCCCTAACAAAACTAACTCGACTACATGATGAATCTCATCCAACTCCTCACCGACCAACGAGACTACGAAGGAATTACTCACTCCCGGTGGGGAGCATCATTGAATTGGCGATGGAGAAGGGTTGGTGATGATGAAGAACGAAGATCCCCCTCTCCGGAGCCCCAAACGGACTCCAGATATGGCCTCCCGATGAAGAACAGGAGGTGACGGCGGCTCCATCTCGTGGATCATGATAATTCTTTCTCCCTGTTTTTTTCTGGAAAAATTGGATTTTATAGCGTCGGTTTCAGGGTCTGCGGGGCCACCAGGTGGGGACAACCCACCTGGGTGCGCATGGTGGGTTATGCCCACCCAGGTGCCCCCCTCCGGTGGATCTTGGCTCCAGAAATTCTTATTTATTGAATACAAAATCCTCGCAAAGTTCCGTTCCATTTCGAGAACTTCTATTTCTGCACACAAAAACACCATGGTAGTTCTGCTGAAAACAGCGTCAGTCCGGGGTTAGTTTCATTCAAATCATGCAAATTAGAGTCCAAAACAAGAGGAAAAGTAGATACGTTGGAGACATATCAACTCCCCCAAGCTTAAACCTTTGCTTGTCCTCAAGCAATTCAGTTGATAAACTGAAAGTGAAAAAGAAAAACTTTTACGAACTCTTTTGCTCTTGTTTGCATAAATAAGCTTAAACAACACTCAGGTTTTCAGCCAACATTATAACTAACCATGCCGACAATAACTTTTAAAGATTATATTAACTCATATCAATGACATAATCAGCTAGTGAGCAATAATAAGGTATCTCAAACGGCAACACGTTGTCAAAACAACCATGATATAATATGATAATAGTGGTATCTCGCTAGCCCTTTCTGAGACCGCAAAACATAAATGCAGAGCATCTCCAAAGTTCAAGCAGCGACTAAACATTGTAATTCATGGTAGAAAAGATCCAGTCACGATGCACCCAACATTAGCTACACACAATACATAAGTCATGACAGCAATGCTCTCAGGTTCTAGCGCTTGTTTTAGAAGGTGATGACACAACATAAAAGTAAATAGATAGTCCCTTCGCAAAGGGAAGCAGTGATTTGCAGAGGTGCTAGAGCTCAAGTTTTTAAAACAGAGGTAAATGATATTTTGAGACATGCACCCTTCTCATTTACTTTACGACCATCAGTTATCAATATCTTCCATGCTAAGCATGCTAGTGGCGGTTCCCAAATGATAAAAGTAAAGGTTTACTCCCCCTCCACCAACTATCACATTCCAGGGCTTGTCCGAAACAACGGGTGTCGTCCAAACCAACAATAGCCCCGGGTGAGTTTTGTTTAATTATTTGCATTTCTGAGTTCGGGACTGGGAATCCCTATTACCGCCCTTTTCTCCTGCGATGGCGAGTGAAGACCTGAGAATAACCTGCTTAGCATGGAAGATACCGACCACCTCATGTCGTTCCATGAACGACCCAGGCACACAAAAAGGAATATTTATTAGAAGTTTTTAGAGGTGGCACATGCAAATTGACTTAGGACGGCAGGGTAATACCACATATAGGTAGGTATGATGGACCCATCTGGAATAACTTTGGGTTCAAGGTTTTTGATGTACAAGCAGAATTTCCACTTAGTACAGGCGAAGGCTAGCAATTAGGTTGAGAAGCGGCCAGCTAGAGAGCAACAACGGTCTTGAACATGCATTATGCATAAGGAACATTGGACACTAGCATGAGTAAGATATGAACACCATGAATATAAATATCATAGTGGCTATGTTGGTTTTGATTCAACTACATGCATGAACATGTGCCAAGTCAAGCCAATCGAACATTTAGAGGAGGATACCATATCATTATACTACATCACAATCATTTTAATGCAATGTTGATACCCAAGATAAATCATTATCCACTCCTAGCTACTTATGCATGGCATGATAAACTATAATCTCTAATTGTGCAAACATGTTTAATCATAATGGACTGAATCATGGATACTAGGTTAAACATATTTACACAAACAGAAAAATTCGAGTTCATACCCGTTTCTCTCTGCCACGGCGAGTTCATCGAATATCATCATTATTGCCTTTCACTTGCACGACCAAACGATATGAAAATAATAATAGTGCAAGAGTGCCGTGGACTAAGCTGGAATCTGCAAACATTTTATTCAACAGGAGAAGACAAGGTAAAACGTGCTCTTTATTAGATCAATAGTTATTCATATGAGAGCCACTCAACATTTTCATCGTGGTCTTCTCCTCGGTACAACTCGAATAAAAAAGAAAAGAAATTCAGAGAAACACACTAAAATATTTTTGGAGTTTTTGGTTTTCTTGAACAAGCAAATAAAAGGGAAAAGCAAAAACGAGAAAAACTATTTACACGGGAAAGCTCCCAACAAGCAAAAAGAAGAACAAGGAAATCTTTTTGGGTTTTATTTTAGTGCTACACCTAAACGTGCATAGAAAGTAAATTAGCTACAACTAATTTTTTTGGTTTTTCTAAAGTTTTTCAAACACACAAGGAGAAAGCAAGAAAAATAAATCTAAGCATGGATGATACAATGAAGAAATGTGAACACCGACAAATGGATTAGTGAACATGAATTTAATGTCAGTGAGAAACACGTACTCCCCCAAGCTTAGGCTTTTGGCCTATCTTGATAATCGATCAGTAGCCTGGGTAGTAGTTGGCGTGGTAGCTCACGGAGGCTCTCGGTGCGGATGCCTCGGCCTGCCATGCTGCCTCCAGTGCTGTGTTGTGAGCTCAGGCCTCACTCTCAAGAACAAAATATATTCCTTTGCTGTGATAGTCAAAAAGACCAGACGCAGGCAAATATGTGTACACAAGAGATGTTTGGTTAAACAATAAATTGTAAGTGAAGTTGTGTATCGTTCCTTTAAGGATCTTATGATCTTTTAAGGTGTCAAAATCTAAATATTGCCTGGGTAGGATAGGATCAAAGGGCAAAGGTGAAACACCCAGCCCTCATGCTAAACGCGTGGCATATATTCCACCATAGAAATAGCCATTCTTAGCATTGTGCTGAAGTCTGCGTGCAACAATCGCTCTAAGGTTATAATTCCTTTCACTGGTGAGAGCAGTGCTTATGAGGCTCAAGTCTGGAGCACACAGTGTACTATAGTCTTGTTTGCCTACTATACATTTCCCGTAAAATAATGCTAAGTAATGAACTGCGGGAAAATGAATGCTCTTTATTCTACCTTGTGTGACTCCCCTTGTCTCACCGTAGCAAAGACTAGTCAAGAATGATTGGTACTCAGCCCTTGGCGGTTCGTCAAGCGAACCCCAGAATGGGAGTTTGCAGTGGTGAGAAAAATTCTCTAGTGAGATGGTAAATGGATTATCATAAAGCATAAATGACACCCTAGACTCACGGGGATGGAATTTAAATCCTTTGACAAAAGATTCAGTGAGAATGTGGCGTTGTTCGCACTTATCTGACATGTAGGGACCGAGACCGGCATTGTGAACATATTGCTCAAATTCCTTCTTAATGCCCACAAGCATCATATAGTCATCGCAAGGCCATAAGCATGTTTTGGTGGCGGCATCTCGTGTGGAACTTTCACTTGGTTCAACATAAGACCGACGAGCAGAGCTGTCACTAGAAGATGCCCCCGAGAATCGCCTCCTCAAAGAACTCCTTCCAAAAAGGTTCATCGTGTTCACGTACAATTTTTTGAAAAATTTTGAGTGACAAAAATTTATCAACAAAACCTTACAAAATTAGTAGCAACTACTCATAGGGACACATAGAGGGTATAGCAAGCATTCAAACTACTTAGAACTCTAGGAATTCAACATGCAAGCTCATCTACAGCAGCACCAAGAGTAGCTAATTATTTAAAATATAAACCACTAAAACAAAAACTAATTGCACAAACGGTGGAGTCACATACCAAGCAACAATCCCCCGAAACAATTTCGGAAACGGAGCTTCAAGCAAAGAGATCGAAATCCGCGGGTTTGAGAGCAAGAACACGAGAAAGAGAGAGCAATGGAGATTTTTTTCTGAAGGTAAGTGATGATGTGGTGTGAAGAGATAAGTAAGGGGGCCCACGTGGGGACCACAACCCACCAGGGCGCGCCTGGGGGTCTTGGCGGGCCCAGGTGGGTTGTGCCCACCTGGTGCACCTCCCTGTGATATTATTTGCACCAGAAATTCAGAAATATTGAGGAAAAAATAGTATTAAATTTCCAGGGCATTCTGAGAACTTCTATTTTGGGTCATTTTTTCATTGCACGAAAAATTTAGAAAACAGACAAAACAAGGCATTTTATTTTATTTAACTAATAAAAATAGAAAACAGAAAGTAGAGACAGAAGGTAGTGCTTACTAAATTCATCAACTTCACACCTCTCAAAAATGATCCATTAATAAGGTTGATCAAGTCTTATTAACAACCACTTTCGATTAACATGAAACCGAAGAACTTTCATAAATCAATAAATTACCTCAATGGGGATATGAATGTCCCCAACAATAAGCATTTCATATTTCTTTTTGACAGTAGGTAGAGGTATTTGAAAACTTCCAATAGTGATTGTCGGAGATTTTCAATAACATTAATAGCATTCACTTGGAAATTGTTTCTTCGGAAAGTGCACCATATGCTTATTACCATTGATATGAAAAGTGACCTTGCTTTTATTGCAATCAATAACAGCCCCTGCAGTATTCAAGAAGGGTCTACCAAGGATAACCAATATGTTGTCGTCCTCGGGCATCTCAAGTATAACAAAGTTAGTCAAAATAGTAAGATTAGCAACAACAACGGGCACATCCTAACAGATACCGATAGGTATGGCAGTTGATTTGTCAGCCATTTGCAAAGATATTTCAGTAGGTGTGGTTTTATTCAAATCAAGTCTTTTATATAAAGAGAAAGGCATAACACTAACACCAGCTCCTAAATCACACAAAGAAGTTTTCACATAATTCTTTTTGATGGAGCAAGGTATAGTTGGTATTCCCGGATCTCTAAGTTTTTTTAGGTACTCCATCTTTAAAAGTGTAATTAGCAAGCTTAGTGGAGATTTCAGCTTCCAGTATTTTTCTCTTATTTGTGATGATGTCTTTCATATACGTTGCATAAGGAGGCATTTTCAAGATAACAGTCAAGTGAGTATGCAAAAAGACTGGCCTCAGCATTTCAGCAAAGCGTTCAAATTCTTCACCATCTTTCTTTTTAGTTGACTTAGGTGGAAAGGGCATTGGTTTTTGAACCCACGGTTCTCTTTCTTTACCGTGTTTTCTAGCAATGAAGTCTCTTTTATCATATCTTTTATTCTTAGGTCGCGGGTTATCCATATCAACAGGTGGTTATATCTCAACATCATTGTCTAGTTCTTTATTATTTGGTTGAGAGTCTTCATGAACCTCATCATTATCTTTTTCATTATCACTAGGTGAATGTTCATTACCAGACTGAGTTTCAGCATCAGAGATAGAAGTTTCATTATCATTGTCAGGAGGTTTTTCTATTTCAGGTTCACTAGAAATATGCAAAGTCCTATCATTTTTCTCCTTCTTTTTCTTTCTTGAAGGACTAGGTGCATCGGGGTAATTCTTTGTGAATATTGTTCAATTCTTTTTGGGTGTCCCTCGGGATAAAGTGGTTCCTGAGTCATTTTACCTCCTCTAGTTGCAACTCTAACAGCAATGTCATGTATATTATGATTCATTTCATCAAGCAACTCTCTTTGTGATTTAGCAACTTGTTCTAACTGAGTTTGAACCATAGAAGCATGCTTTCCAGCACCTCTAACATCATTTGAGATTCTAAATAACAAGTCACTCACGTGAGCAATCATTTCAGAATTGTATTTCAATTGTTTCATAACATTTGCATTGAAGTGATCTTGTTTTCTAATATAGTTTTCAAACTCATAAAGGCATTGGCTAGGATGCATATTGTGAGGATTGTCATTGTCATTGAACTTCATTAGAGAATTTACCTCTACCACCTTAGGCAGCGGTGGTGTATTAAGCCCATGTATTTCTTCAATAGGAGGTAAATTTTTAACATCCTCAGCTTTAATACCTTTTTCCTTCTTAGATTTCTTTGCCTCTTGCATATCTTCTGGACTAAGATATAATATACCCCTCTTCTTCAGAGTGGGTTTGGGCGGTGGTTCAGGAATAGTACAATCATCATAATTTTTCAATATATTATTCAATAATTCTTCAACTTGTCCAACAGTTCATTCCCTGAAAACACAACCAGCACAACTATCTAGGAAATCCTTAGAAGCATCGGTTAGTTCATTATAGAAGATATCAAGTATTTCCTTTTTCTTAAGAGGATGATCAGGCAAAGAATTAAGCAATTGGCAAAGCCTCCCCCAAGCTTGTGGGAGACTCTCTTCTTTAATTTGCACAAAGTTAAATGTTTCCTGTAAAGCAGCTTGTTTCTTATGAGCAGGGAAACATTTTTCAGAGAAGTAATAAATCATATCCTGGTGACTACGCACACAACCAGGAGCAAGAGTATTGTAGAACGGAAATAATTTGAGAATAAAGTAATAGCGAGTTTTCTCATCATGAGTAAAAAGGGTGGCTATGTCATTCAACTTAGTAAGATGTGCCGCAATAGTTTCAGTTTCATAACCATGGAAAGGATCAGATTCAACCAAAGTAATTGACTTTGGGTCGACAGAGAATTCATAATCCTTATCATCAATAAAAATAGGTGAAGTAGCAAACTTAGGATCACATTTCATTCTAGCATTCAGAGATTTTTCTTTATACTTGCTTAATAATTTCTCTAGATCATCTCTATCTCTGCAAGCAAGAATATCTCTAGTTGTCTCCTCATTCATAACATAACCTTCCGGTACCTTAGGCAATTCATATCTAGGAAGGCTAGTTCTAGCAGGTGTTTCAGGAGTTTCAGTTTCAAGCTCATCATCAGATTCAACATCATGTTGTACTACTCTAGCAATTTGTTCATCAAGAAAGTCACCAAGTGGCACATCATCATTATCAAGCAAGGTACTAGCATCATCATAAGTATTATCCATAGCAGAAGTAGCATCATCAATAACTTGCGACATATTAGAATTGATAGCATGTGGTGGTGTTGCAAGTTTACTTATAACAGAAGGTGAATCTAAAGCAGAACTGGATGGCAGTTCCTTACCTCCCCTCGTCTTTGAGGGAAAAATCTTAGTCTTAGCATCCTTCAGATTCTTCATAGTGATAATATGATAATAATCCCAAGTGACTCAACAAATATAGCTATGATCCCCGGCAACGGCGCTAGAAAAAGGTCTTGATAACCCACAAGTATAGGGGATCGCAACAGTTTTCGAGGGTAGAGTATTCAACCCAAATTTATAGATGGTCTGCAGCAAAGAATATTTGAAGGTATTAGCAGCTGAGTTGTCAATTCAACCACACCTGGAGATTAATTATCTGCAGCAAAGTGATCAGTAGCAAAGTAGTTTGATAGTTTTGATAATAGTAGCAGCAACAATGGTAACGGTAACAGTGGTAGCATTGGTTTTGTAACAAGTGCAACAGTAACGATAGCAGTAGTAACTTAGCAAGAACAATATAAGATAAATTCGTAGGTGATGTCTACTACACAACCTTCTTCTTGTAGATATTGTTGGGCCTCCAAGTGCAGAGGTTTGTAGGACAGTAGAAAATTTCCCTCAAGTGGATGACCTAAGGTTTATCAATCTGTGGGAGGCGTAGGATGAAGATGGTCTCTCTCAAACAACCCTGCAACCAAATAACAAAGAGTCTGTTGTGTCCCCAACACACCCAATACAATGGTAAATTGTATAGGTGCACTAGTTCGGCGAAGAGATGGTGATACAAGTGCAATATGGATGGTAGATATAGGTTTTTGTAATCTGAAATTATAAAAACAGCAAGGTAACAAGCGATAAAAGTGAGCATAAACGGTATTGCAATACTAGGGAACAAGGCCTAGGGTTCATACTTTCACTAATGCAAGTTCTCTCAACAATAATAACATAATTGGATCATATAACTATCCCTGAACATGCAACAAAGAGTCACTCCAAAGTCACTAATAGCGGAGAACAAACGAAGAGATTATTGTAGGGTACGAAACCACCTCAAAGTTATTCTTTCTGATCGATCTATTCAAGAGTCTGTAGTAAAATAACACGAAGCTATTCTTTCCGTTCGATCTATCCTAGAGTTCGTACTAGAATAGCACCTTAAGACACAAATCAACCAAAACCCTAATGTCACCTAGATACTCCAATGTCACCTCAAGTATCCGTGGGTATGATTATACGATATGCATCACACAATCTCAAATTCATCCATTCAACCAACACAAAGAACTTCAAAGAGTGCCCCAAAGTTTCTACCGGAGAGTCAAGACAAAAACGTGTGCCAACCCCTATGCATAACTTCACAAGGTCACTGGACCCGCAAGTTGATCACCAAAACATACATCAAGTAGATCACATGAATATTCCATTGTCACCACAGATAAGCACATGCAAGACATACATCAAGTGTTCTCAAATCCTTAAAGACTCAATCCGAAAAGATAACTTCAAAGGGAAAACTCAATCCATTACAAGAGATTAGAGGGGGAGAAACATCATAACATCCAACTATAATAGCAAAGCTCGCGGTACATCAAGATCGTGCCACATCAAGAACACGAGAGAGAGATAGGGAGATCAAACACATAGCTACTGGTACATACCCTCAGCCCCGAGGGTGAACTACTCCCTCCTTGTCATGGTGAGCGCCGGGATGATGAAGATGGCCACCGGTGATGGATCCCTCCTCCGGCAGGGTGCCGGAACAGGGTCCCGATTCGTTTTTGGTGGCTACAGAGGCTTGCGGCGGAGGAACTCCCGATCTAGCTTATGTTCTGGAAGTTTGGGGATATATAAGAGGTGTTGGCGTCGGGAACAAGTCAGGGGGTCCACGAGGCGGCCACGAGGTAGGGGGCGCGCCCAGGGGGTAGGGCGCGCCCTCCACCCTCGTGGTGGCCTCGGGACTCTTCTGGTCCATCTCCGGTACTCCGTGGGCTTCTTCTGGTCCAAAAACAATCTCCGTGAATTTTTAGGTCAATTGGACTCCGTTTGGTATTCCTTTTCTGCGATACTCAAAAACAAGGAAAAAACATAAACTGGCACTGGGCTCTAGGTTAATAGGTTAGTCCCTAAAATCATATAAAATAGCATATAAATGCATATAAAACATCCTAGATGGATAATATAATAGCACGGAACAATCAAAATTATAGATACGTTGGAGACGTATCAAGCATCCCCAAGCTTAATTCCTGCTCGTCCTCAAGTAGGTAAATGATAAAACAGAATTTTTGATGTGGAATGCTACCTAACATAATTTTCAATGTAATTTTCTTTATTGTGGCATGAATGTTTAGATCCGAAAGATTCAAGACAAAAGTTTAATATTGACATAAAAATAATAATACTTCAAGCATAGTAACCAAGCAATTATGTCTTCTCAAAATAACATAGCCAAAGAAATCTCATCCCTACAAAATCATATAGTTTGGCCATGCTTCATTTTCGTCACACAAAATGCTCTCATCATGCACAACCCCGATGACAAGCCAAGCAATTGTTTCATAATTTAGCATTCTCATTTTTTAAACTTTCACCCAATATATGAGCGCGAGCCATGGACATAGCACTATAGGTGGAACAGAATATGATGATGGAGGTTGTGTGGAGAAGACAAAAAGGGAGAAAGTCTCACATCGACGCGGCTAATCAACGGGCTATGGAGATGCCCATCAATTGATGTCAATGCGAGGAGTAGTGATTGCCATGCAACAGATGCACTAGAGCTATAAATGTATGAAAGCTTAACAAAAGAAACTAAGCGGGTGTGCATCCAACTTGCTTGCTCACGAAGACCTAGGGCAATTTGAGGAAGCCCATCATTGTAATATACAAGCCAAGTTCTATAATGAAAAATTCCCACTAGTATATGAAAGTGACAACATAGGAGACTCTCTATCATGAAGATCATGGTGCTACTTTGAAGCACAAGTGTGGTAAAAGGATAGTAGCATTGCCCCTTCTCTCTTTTTCTCTCATTTTTTCATTTTTTTTATTTGGGCCTTTCTCTTTTTTTTATGGCCTCTTTTTTTTCGTCTGGAGTCTCATCCGGACTTGTGGGGGAATCATAGTCTCCATCATCCTTTCCTCACTGGGACAATGCTCTAATGAAGATCTTCACACTTCTATTTATTTACAACTCAAGAATTACAACTCAATACTTAGAACAAAAATATGACTCTATGTGAATGCCTCTGGCGGTGTACCGAGATGTGCAATGAATCAAGAGTGACATGTATGAAAAATTATGAATGGTGGACTTGCCACAAATACGATGTCAACTACATGATCATGCAAGGCAATATGACAATGATGAAGCGTGTCATAATAAACGGAACGGTGGAAAGTTGCATGGCAATATATCTCGGAATGGCTATGGAAATGCCATAATAGGTAGGTATGGTAGCAGTTTTAAGGAAGATATAAGGAGGCTTATGTGTGATAGAGCATATCATATCACGGGGTTTGGATGCACCGGCGAAGTTTGCACCAACTCTCGACGTGAGAAAGGGCAATGCATGGTACCGAAGAGGCTAGCAATGATGGAAGGGTGAGAGTGCGTATAATCCATGGACTCAACATTAGTCATAAGGAACTCACATACTTATTGCAAAAATCTACAAGTCATCAAAACCAAGCACTACGCGCATGCTCCCAGGGGGATAGATTGGTAGGAAAAGACCATCGCTCGTCCCCGACCACCACTCATAAGGAAGGCAATCAAAGAAACAATTCATGCTTCAAATTTGTCACACAATGGTTACCATACATGCATGCTACGGGACTTGCAAACCTCAACACAAGTATTTCTCAATTTCACAATTACTCAACTAGCATGACTCTAATATCACCATCTTTATAACTCAAAACAATTATCAAGTGTCAAACTTCTCATAGTATTTAATGCACTTTATATGAAAGTTTTTATTATACCCATCTTGGATGCCTACCATATTAGGACTAGTTTCATAACCAAAGCAAATTACCATGCTGTTTAGGACTCTCAAAATAATATAAGTGAAGCATGAGAGTTCATCTATTTCTTCAAAATAAAACCACCGCCATGCTCTAAAAGGATATAACTGAAGCACTAGAGCAAATGACAAACTACTCTGAAAGATATAAGTGAAGATCAATGAGTAGTCGAATAATTATGCAACTATGTGAAGACTCTCTAATATTTAAGAATTTCAGATCTTGGTATATTATTCAAACTGCAAGCAAACCAAAATAAAATAAAATGACGCTCCAAGAAAAACACATATCATGTGGTGAATAAAATATAGCTTGAAGTAAGGTTACCGATGAACGAAGACGAAAGAGGGGATGCCATCCGGGGCATCCCCAAGCTTAGGCTCTTGGTTGTCCTTGAATATTACCTTGTGGTGCCTTGGGCATCCCCAAGCTTAGGCTCTTGCCGGTCCTTATTCCATAGTCCATCGAATCTTTACCCAAAACTTGAAAACTTCACAACACAAAACTTATGTCAAGAATAGTCTGTAGTAATCTGTATCATTCGAATACTTATGTAACTCCAAAAATTCTTAAATAAATTGGTGGACCTGAGGAATTTGTCTATTAATCTTAGGCAAAACGAATCAACTTAAAAGCACTCTTCTGTAAAAAAATGACAGCTAATCTCGTGAGCGCAAAGTTTCTGTTTTTTACAGCAAGATCACATTGACTTTCACTCGAGTCTTACCAAAGGTTCTACTTGGCACTTTATTGAAACAAAAGCTATAAAACATGATTACTACAGTAGCTTAATCATGTGAACACACAAAAACAGTAGGGGTAAATATTGGGTTGTCTCCCAACAAGTGATTTTCTTTAATGCCTTTTAGCCAGGCATGATGATTTCAATGATGCTCACATAAAAGATAAGAATTGAAACGCAAAGAGAGCATCATGAAGAATATGACTAGCACATTTAAGTCTAACCCACTTCCTATGCATAGGGATTTTGTGAGCAAACAACTTATGGGAACAATAATCAACTAGCATAGGAAGGCAAAACAAGCATAACTTCATGATTTTCAACGCGTAGAGAGGAAACTTGATATTATTGCAACTCCTACAAGCATATATTCCTCCCTCATAATAATTTTCAGTAGCATCATGAATGAATTCAATAATATAACTATGACATAAAGCATTCTTTTCATGATCCACAAGCATAGAAATTTTATTACTCTCCACATAAGCAAATTTGTTCTCATGAATAGTAGTGGGAGCAAACTCAACAAAATAACTATCATGTGAAGCATAATCCAATTGAAAATTAAAATCATGATGACAAGTTTCATGGTTATCTTTATTCTTTATAGCATCGGTTTCAGGGTCTGCGGGGCCACCAGGTGGGGACAACCCACCTGGGTGCGCCGGGAGGGGGGGCGCGCCCTGGTGGGTTGTGCCCACCCAGGTGCCCCCCTCCGGTGGATCTTGGCTCTAGAAATTCTTATTTATTGAATAAAAAATCCTCGCAAAGTTTCGTTCCATTCCGAGAACTTTTATTTCTGCACAAAAACAACACCATGGTAGTTCTGCTGAAAACAGCGTCAGTCTGGGGTTAGTTTCATTCAAATCATGCAAATTAGAGTCCAAAACAAGAGGAAAACGTTAGGAAAAGTAGATACGTTGGAGACGTATCACCTGCCCGGCAGGGGAGGCTTTTCTCCTGGTGGTGCCTTGCTTCTCTGGCTTGATCTTGGTCCTCTTGATCTGCATTTTGGTCCTTCGAAGCTATGGGTTCTTTGTATTCTGACTTGGGTTGGTGCCTCAATCTTGTTCCTGTGCCTGTGCACGGTCTGGGCAACTGACCCAGGGTTTGTTGCACTGACAGAGGGCAACAACCCGAAGGTGGTGAATGGGCAAAGAATCAAATATTATATCTCAGGTACTCGAATAAATGTTGAAACTAATATTATTCATACCATAGCACCGGAGGAGTACATAAAGGAAACCTTCCAGAACACTTCAGAACACTGAAAAGAAATAGGTATGTGATACGGTAAGTAAACCGACTTCAAAAGTTTCCCAATGGAAATTTTACTCCATTTTGGAATATTTAAAAAATTAGGAAAATAAGTAGTAGTCCGAATAGCGCACGAGGAGGCGACAAGTCGTGGGGGCGCGCACTACCCCCTGGGCACGCCTCCCAGGCTTGTGGCTGTGGCAAGAAGGCCGGCGGAGCAGGGTCGGACAGGGACATGAGGTGGCAGAGCTGCTATTGGGTCCGTGCACCGCCGCCATTGAGGCACACAACCTGTCGTGCGTGCATCACCTCTTCTACGTGCTCGGCGAGCTCGCGGCCTTCTCTGGCGACGCCAACCACATGATGGCCGCGTAAGGGCTGCGGGCGCTCTCACTTTGTCTCCCTGCCATGGTGGGTCCTACGGCCGCCGCCGCCATGAGGGTGCCAGCTGCCTATGAGTGCCCAACGCCGTCGTTCGCCGGTGTTGAGCCATGGTTGTTCCATGCGTCCCTCTTTAAGTGCCACGAGGTCAGCCTGTGGTTCACGCTCCCCAACATGCTAGCGAACGCCGCCATCTCACAGCTAGCCTCCAGAGTGCCTCGGCCGCTCTAACTCATCGAGATTGGCATCTCGCACGAGGTGCAGTGGCCGACCTTGCTGGAGTCCCTCACCCGCATGGTCTGGCAGACGGTTGTGGCCACCCTACCGGTGCCCTTCTTGGCTTCACCTCTGGGGTATGACTTCCCGCCGCACCTCCTCCGCTACGCCAAGTCCATTAAGCTAGACCTCAAGATCGGTTGAGCCAAGTCCATCAAGTTGGACATCGAGACCAGCTGCCTCATGGTCTCTCCGGCGAGCCCGAGCCCGAGCCCACGACTCTGCTCTTTCTCCACGAATGTCCTGGCCAGCAATAGAACAAAGCTTGGTGGCCAGCCTGTTTCTTGGATCAACTTGATCCGATCAGGATCTCAAGGTCAGGCCAATAAGGATGGGATTTGTGTTTGGACGTTGTCGTGGTCGCCGTCGATGGCTCCATGCCAGAGCACGGCGACGAGGTGACTACCGCGGCCGCCACGCCCTTGGGTTCTTGCAGCCGCGACCGAGCGCGAACCTGATGCCGCTGAACCACTTCGTCACCACCACCGTCGACCGCAATCACCATGACACTGGGTAGCTCTGTGTGTTATGTGTAGTTGTTAAATCTTAATCATGTCCAGTGTAAGCAACCAAACAACGTGATAGTTTGAGCACAGCCAATGTGAGCAATCAAATATAGTGTATAGAGGCATTGCTACAATGCATGGAGAAGGGATGCAGGCAACCAATCAACATGCCGATGATGGGTTTTTTGCATGTATATGTTCAACCAGGCAGAAGGGCAACACGGCAACATATACAGGATTTTTGCCTGTATATGTTCAATTAGGCAGTATGTAAAGGGGCAAAAACAATGCAGGTAACCAAACGCGTCATAGAAGAAACAACATGCATGCTGCCCATGTTGATAACATGTAATAATAATGGTTAATTAAGCAAAGTACTAAAAGAATGGTGGATTCATAATAATATGTACCCCATAATGCCATGTATCCAGATGTCCAGTGCGGTGTATCTCTTCTCTGGCGTGGGTGGGTTGTGTTAATCTACTAGTACACACATGATTATATACATGTGTGCATAGATATACATGGTAAGAGAGCGTGCATATAAAGATAGAAATCTTGGTCCAATGTTAAAAAAAGGAATCCAATAACTCCCGAACGTTCATATTTTGAGTATTTCGTCCCGAACGTTTTTACATGGCAACTTAATTCATAAGGGATGGCAACTTTAGTTGATAGGGGATGGCAACTTTGTCCTTTTTCGTTTTTTTGTCAGAAAATTGCCATGTCTCCCTAATCTCACGCAAACTAAACTTGCAATCTAAACCCATTCGGGTTGCCATGCTTAAGTCCCGAACATTCGGGAGTTATCATTACCGTAAAAAAATTGATTAGATCATATATTGACATGTAAGGCCCGCATGCACGCATGCCTTGATATACCTGTACGTGCCTACATTAGTCAGGTTTCGCACACAATTTTTAGAACGAAGCCTCAAGAGCCCGGCTTTGAATTAATGAAGCCATAAATCAAGAATTACAATATACATGGATGTCGAAAGCAACATTACAAACTCGAACTCTGGAGAGATAGATAGAGCAGCCTCGTGGAGAAACCCAAGCTTCAGAAGACACTCTAGCCGGCGACATTGGCAAGGTAGGACTTGGATCACATTCCTCCTTGTCCATCCCCGAAGGAGGACCCTACCCCCTCATCCAGGCTTGTGGGCGCCACACCATTGGTCGGAAGGACGCACTCCTCCAAATCTAAGAGAGACATGGGGCTATAGGAACACCAACACTAGCCAGCCGGACGCGCCCGCCACGCCATGGAAGAAGCCAAGACCTAGGCCGCCGCAGATCCAGCCAAGAGGGGTAACCTGCAGGAAGAGGAGCACGGAGAGAAGAAGCAACCTGTTGAGCAAGCAACGATCGTCAGTAGAGAGGCATGCCGTCGTGATGGAGCAAAGGGACTTGACACACCACCGTCGAGGGGGACCTCCTCCACATTGTCGCCCCGCATCAGTCCTTGGTGTACCTTATATGGGCTTGGTTGCACGACTACTTCTTTCACAACTAGGCCGGGCGTTGACTCCACCTGGGCCAGAAGTTCTATGTTTCCGCCCGTGGCGATCGGTCCATCCACGAGTACTGCTGCCAACTTCACCTTCTCGCCTCAGTGCTCACCGACATCGGCGGGCCCGTGGACGATAGCACCCTAATGCTCGAGATGATTGACAGCCTCAGCGACAAGTGGGCGATACAGGCGGCCATTCTGCAGTCCACCGTGTCACTGCCTTCGTTCGCCCTGGCGCGTTCTCGTTTGGTCCTCGGCGAGCTCGTGCTTGAAAAGCGCACCCTCATTGCTGGCACCCAGGTGTTCACCATCCACACCAACAGCGGCGCTCGCGGCCGTGGTGTGCTAGGATTGCGGCCGCGACCGTCCGCTCTACTGTGGTGGTGACCGAGCGGCGGCCAACTCAACATGCACCACGTTGGTGGCTGTAGTCATGGCGGCTGTGGCCTTGACGGTGGGGGTCAAGACGACGCGCTAGGAGGACATGGGTATCACCCTTGCTTCGCCTACTTCACCCCATGGGGTGCGGCTTTCCCTCTGCCTTGAGCGCCCTGGATCCCCCCAAACTCAGCCGGCGTTCTGAGGCCGCGACCGGATGTGCCGACGCAAGTGTACCCCGTCCTGCACCTCCTGCGCGGTGTACTGCCCCGTTGTATGCATGGGATGTCAATGCCATGCTGCGCAGCGCGCCCAACTAGGGCGCTATGTTTCCTCTGGCACCGGAGTGGATAGTGGTCACTGGTGCAACCTCCCATGTCACTGAGGATTCAGGTAGCCTTTCCTTGTCTCGTTTTTCATTAGCGCCTAATTCCCATCACATTATAGTCCATAGTGGGGCCTGCCTTTTTGTTGTTGCCATCGGTAGTGCTCTCCTCCCTCCTTATCCTTTTATCTTACCAAAATTCTACTCTCTCTTAATATTGTTATTAAGAATCTTATCTCTATATGACAATTTAGTCCCACCTGCAGCTCTACCGTTCGTCCTCGCAATATCCGGTCGCTAACGGTGATGCGGATTGGGCTGGGTGTCCGGAACTCCGGATACAAGGTGATCCACATCTGGCTTCTGTGTGTTCTAGGGCACGAACTTGGTGTCGTGCTCATCGAAGCGCCAGCACACCGTCTTGCGGTCTAGTGCGGCGCGCCGTCGCCAAATGCATCGCCGAATCGTGCTGGCATCGTTGACTTCTCACTGAGCTTTGTCTTCCACCCCGCCGAGCGACCACTATTTGCCGTGATAATGTGAGTGCTATGTACCTCTCTACTAATCTCGTACAACATCAGAGGACTGGAGATGGATCTCCACTTTATGTGGGATCGCGTTGTTCTCGATGAAACCAAGGTGCTCCATGTTCCAACATCATCGCAGCTTGCCCACATCTTCGCCAAGGGGTTACCGTCCTCTGTTTTTTGTGACATCTTCACGAGCATGCGCCAGCACTGTGCACCCTCGATGAGCTGGTAGGTTCTTCCTTCTTTCCTTGTGCACGGCTGCAGAGTATGGGAAATGCTTTCGAGGCTCATGTGCTCGGAGCCCGGCCGGGACATCATCGGGAATTATTCCGAGTTATGAAAATTGTAATGGGCTTTGTGCTTTCACCTAAAATAGTACCATTCAAAATATATTTCTTTTTCATACAGAAAGACTTCACCACGTTTAACTTTTGAAGCCATAGCCTTTAACACCACACAGTATAGCCTAAAGCATGCATTTCCAAATACCATGTCACTAGATGAAACATAATTAACTTATTTGAGTTTAGCATCCACAATCAAGTCATGCTAAATTCGGATGGTTCCAATCAAAGGCAAACTAGAAAAATTGTACTTCATTGGTTTCTCTTCATTCCTCAGCTGAACCTTCTGGAGTCCTCTTATTCTGCACCACTTGCAACAATTTTACTATGTAAACAAGCCAGGAGTTTGGTGTTATTTTTTCATGCTTCTTATCACCATAGCTGAGAGGAAAAGAAAAATTATCAATTTGTCTTCCCACCATATGCGCATATCGAGATGACAAGGTGTTTTTTAAGGGATAGATGACAAGGTTATGAGACGCTTAATTACCCAAGAGCGGGCGGAATGGTCAGCTTCCTTTGTTCGCCGACTCTCATACCTGTCAAATATCGGATGGACCGTAATTAGTTTCTTAAATAGAAAATGTAAAATGCTTTTTATTACTTGAGATTTTCAAGATTATGACCTTCGATCCCTAGCTCCCATCCGCGAATCACTTGTTTAGCTCCTGTAGTGGATAACAGACTGGTGACCTCATTATGGAAGGATTAAAAAGATGTAACAAGAGTGTCAGAGCTTAGTTTTATCAATCTTTTACCAAGCTTGAACTGGTAGTGGTCGCCATGGTCGATAAATTTCCCATCCTTCGAGTGACCAATATATTCGACTTTCACCTTCACAAACACAAGGTTTGGATTAACTTGTGAACTGGTTTTACGGGCAGAGAATCAATGTCACATGACGTGCTACTAAATCATTGTTAAAACTACTCATGCAAGTTGAGGATAGCACATACCTTACTACCCAGAGTAGCAATCTTGGCACCAGCTTGTCCCTCAAAGATGCATTCTATTCCTAATTTGTCGCTCTCTTTATGTTCCAAATTTGTCTCCTTCTCGTCATCGTCGTCACTGTCTTGAAGATATACAATATCTTCTGGTACACCGCTGGGCTTCCCAACAACTATCACAATGGAAGAGGAAAGTACATTATATCTTAAAAACAAAATTACGTTTGCATGTACGCAGTTGTGTGTGTGTGTGTGCGCGCGCGCGTGTGTGTGTCTGTGTTGTGTGTAAAAATAATAGAAAAGAAATTAAACCATTATTTTAGGAAATAAAAAAGTTAGATTTGATATTGTGTAGACACATACATTTGTTTTTGTTACGAGATGGAGGAGGCGTAGCATACATCTTCTTGCTTCCATCATCCCTGTTTTTGGCAGCATTACAAATAGAAGTTAGCAATCCAAGTTTTTGGTGGCACATACGGGTAAAGATGGAAAACAAATGAATGCTACAACTCTTCATGGTTGGTCTCCTACTTAGTGTCTTCGCAAGTTTTTCCCACTTTGTCCTCATGGACATTCTTTCCATGCGCTGCTTTCTGGTGGTTCCTGCTTCTACATGTTCAAACAAAAATAAAAATGTTCAATGGACAACAAGGATCATAATTGAGTTATATATACAGGATGAAAAAGATGATATACCTGTCCGAGATCTCTTGATCATACTTCCGTTTTCCGAGTGAATTTCTTTTAGTAGTACAAGTGTTGGGATTCGTAAGGATGTAATATCCTGACAAATAAATCGAGCTTTGGCCTTTAACAGAGAAGGTAATATCCACATCCTCCTCTAACTCAATCTCCAGCCGATGCATGGGATGGTTTGAAGGATTCAACACACAAAGCACTGCCCGCCTTTCTTCGCCAGCATTGCTTTCGAGGACGCTCCAACCAGAAGTATTAAGGTCACCTAGTGTCGCCTAAACAAATTGATTAAACCGTCATAATGAAATAATGTTTGGGGAAGACCTTGCCGTTTATTTTTCTCCCAGAATGTGTAGCATCAAACTAAAATAATTATGTATTGTGAAAGTGTATCATGAACACAGTAATGCCAATTCAATATGGTTGACACTAACAATTATTTAGTGCATGCCCAAACAAAGAATTTTCTGACTGCACTGCACGAGCAATCAGTTTATAATATGACATGGAAGGAGGCATCTGTAATCTGCAACAAGTGTCATATACTACAATGTGCGGAGTGAGACCAATGTTTAGAGCATCTATACTGAAATCTATAACAGATGTGGCCCTATACATATGTACCATCCTTTCAACTAAATTCTATCTGCCACCCCTGCCGAGCCACTCATTGTATGAGGAACCCGAGGTTGTGGCTTCTCGGCATTGCTCACGGGTTGCTTGCCAATAATGGGCCGGCTCATCATAAGAGAGGGGCCAACCAACATGGACACGCAGAAATTGCATTATTAGAGGATCAGCTTTCCCTGTGAACATGCCGTATTGATGGCCAGGCCTCAGAAAGAATAGCTTCACAGGCCTCAGTGTTGTAAAGGAGGTATCAATATTGACAGAATGATGAGTTAATGAGTTAAAATGATAATAAATGACTGCAACAATGACAGACCGAGTGACTTTTCAACATTAGTTAATTGATAATTATGTATACCTGGGTGATCCGGAGGCGGCGGTGGGATAGGGAGAATTTGTGAACGTAGTCCTCCCCGGCCTTCACCTCCGCTCCTGTCGTGCATGCATCCACATCCTGTCTTAGTTAATTCGCTAGAAGAAACAACATGCACGCATGCATGCGCATGTCGATAACATCTGATAATGATTAATTAGGCAAAGTACTAAAAGAATGGTGGATCAATCATGATACGTACCCCATAATGCCATGGATCGAGATGTCCCGTGCGGTGTATTTCTCTTCTCTGGCGTGGGTGGATTGCGTTAATCTATTAGTACACACACGATTATATACATGTGTGCATAGATATACATGGTAAGAAAGCAAGCATATATATAGAGAGAAACCTCAGTCCAATGTTAAAAAAAAATCGATCAAATCATATGCTGACATGTAAGGGCCACATGCATGCCTTCATATACATATACTGTACATGCCTACATTGGTCAGGTCTCGCACACAACTTTTTTTAAACAAAGGCTCAAAAAGAGACTTTGAATTGTAGGGCAACATTACAACATAACACACACTGAAACCGCAAAAGATGAAAATTGTAGAGCTGCTAGACCATGGAGTTGCCCTACAAACTCGAACTTTGGAGAGATAGACTAGAGCAGCCTCGTGGAGAAACCCAATCTTCAGAAGGCACACTCGCCGGCGACACTGGCAAGGTAGGACTTAGATTCCATTCCTCCTTGTCCCTCGACGAAGGAGACCCTACACCCTCGTTGAGGCTTGTGGGCGCCGCACCATCGGTCAGAAGGATGTACTCACTCTAAATCTAGGAGCGACATGGGGCTACAAGAACACCAACACTAGCCAACCGGTCGTGCCAGCCTCGACGCACTGGCCACACAATGAAAGAATGCATGACCTAGCCCGCCGCAGATCTAGCCAAGAGGGGTAATTTGCAGGAAGAGGAGACAAGAAGCAGCCTGTTGAGGTTAGGCCGACGAGGTCGACCAAGGGATTTCTCTCGATCTGGATCTATCAAGACCAGACCGTGCCGGCAGCAGATTCGGCGACTAGGAGTCCCTGACGTCTAGTTCTAGAAAAGAAGTGGGCCGATGGGGAAGGAGTGAGCACGTCTTCCGATCCGGCATGTGCCACATGCTAGGGGGGCCCACGGGTTCCTCCACTACTATCCTCGCACAAGAGGAAGCCGGCCAATATCCGTGGCTGCCCCTAGCGAAATGGCAGAGTCGCTGCACCACCTGAGTCCACCGCGCCGGCGCATCCAAAGCCCTCCAGCCAAGGAGCGAAGCTCCCAGGGCCTCACCGCTGTTAGCAATAATTTTTTCATGATGTATCTGCATATTGGTTTTGAGTTTGAGATGGTCTAGGGTCATTGTACGCCGGCCAGATGTACGTGTCATGCGTACGCAGACGGAGTCGTCGGCACGTTCCATTGTGCAGGGTGAGATGCTACTGCCATGCGAGGCGGCGGACATGCAAGATGCCCAGTGCCGTGTGAAGCGGTTGCACGAGGATAAGAACCAGCGGCCAGCAGGACTCCAGCCGAGTGGATTGGCAAGTCTGTTGTGGCCTTGAGAAGAGGTCCTAGCATTAGATGTGGTCAAGTTTGTTAGCTGCTTGTCCAGATCGTGTACCTGTTGAGAGGACGCTGCGCAAGTACTGGACGTGGGAGCGCATGTAGACACATAACTACTCCCTCTGTTCCGTAATATAGGTCGTTAAACGACTTGACGAACAAACTTTCGTAGGCTACGATTTTCCCCGAGTTTTCCATTCTACCCCTCCGCCAAATTATTGGCTAGTTGGACCAAATGCTCATCAAATTGTTTATGTTTGCAGTTCATTCCTCTCTTTGCTATGTGGTCATTGTTTCAGGACAGATCAAGGTACAGCTTGCATTGCATTCAAGCAAGTTTGTTGTGGATTATCAGTTCAAGATGTCTTGTGTCTGATCTCTTTGCCTAGTCGCCAGTCGCCACACATTGAGGTTAGTACTGTACAGAGGGTAATCTGGAATCGAACAATCAAATGTTTTGCAACTCAGTACATAAACTAGTGTTACTTATGCGCCTTCTGAATTCATTTTCATGCTGTTGAACACAGCACTTAAGCCATAGGGCTGGATACGGACGACAATACGCCATAGGTGATTCTGACGTAGCCTGTTCTAATTGAAGTTTAACATATTGATGTACTCCTGAAATGCTACAGTCAACAGTTAATTCAGTTAACTTGTTCAAATTATTTGTTGAATTATTGGCAGTAAACATTTCTTGAATCAAATGTTGGCACTTCTGAATTACTCTTGACTACTCTTGAATCAGTACATCTCTTGAATCACTTGAGTATTGTTTATGCTTGCAGTTCGTTTCCAGCGACAGCAGAGAGATGTACTCCATCAGAGGATCAAATGATCAGAGAGAGGAGATGAACCTGGGCACCAGCCGAACCCAGCAGCAGCTCCTGGACGTGGGAGAGGAGAAGCGCCTGCGCCTGGATGCAGTGGCCGGAGGTGGGTACGGAGGTGGAGATGGAGGAACAGCCTGTGCTCGCCTCCACCTGGGCGCGGGTCAGGAGGAGCCCCTGTGTGTGGGCGGCAGCAGAGCACCAGCTCTACTCCAGCGGCGGCAGCGCCTGGGCAGGGGGCGGAGGTGGAGACGGAGGGCGGAGGTGGAGATGGAGGTGGAGGGCGGAGGTGAGGGTGGAGGTGGAGGGCGGAGGTGAGGGTGGAGGTGGAGGTGGAGGGCGAAAGCGGAGGTGGAGGTGGAGGGCAGAGGCGGAGGTGGAAGACGATTGATCGGGATTCAAATTTTGAAGGGAGGGTATTTAGGTCAATTGTCAGCTTTTCACCTGGTCGGAACAGAAGCCCCAGCGACCTATATTTTGGTACGGAGGGAGTAGATTAGTTAGTGCATGGATTAGTTGGTCAGTGGCCGGATGTAGAGGTCGGTGAATGGCGTGCATTCATGGCACCAGTACCTGTGTCTTTGTATATATATATGACACATTGAGTAATGAAAATGTGAGGCCGTGAGGACTGAAGAGAAAAGGAGAAGAAAATATAGTATATGTGTTCTCACCGAGAGTAAGTGGCAAAGCCATTTTTCTCCATGGTGAAGTGTGAGTACGTGTGAGTTTCTTCCCAGGTGTGTGTGTTCATGAGAGAAGAAGAAAGAGTTGTGTGAAGCACCATAGGAAGAAGAAACGGCGCTGCCAGGAGGCAGCACCAACAGCCGCCACCATTATCGACCGCCACGCGGCCTTGCCTGCAGCTGCCTGTCATGATGGTGAGACAAGAGGGGGTGGAAGCACGGCGGAAACCCTACTCGCCTGCCATGGACAATGAGAGGGCCTCTTTCTGAGTTTCCCTCGCACAATCATACACTGCGTATTTTATGTTCCTACGCTAAAACACAGGTGGACTTATTTTCCGAGAAATAGATCGGAGCAAAATCACATGTACATTAAGCTTAATTTGGGTTTGCTGATTTGTCTTGTGCCATGTTGAACTTATTTTATGACAACTTGTTTATTTTATAACCTGCTACAGAAAAATAAACACACTACCAACATACATAAGTTGGTTAGCCAAACGAACAATAGACAAAAACTGGATTATCATTGCCAAATGCAGCCTAAAACATCATACTAGATTTCTTTGAACATGATTGAAGAGAATAGGTAACCTCTCCACCATTACTAAAAAAGGCTTTCGCCCCGTTTTATATATAAAGCAGGCCATTGAGCCACAAACACCCGAAAAGAGTTCACAACACAAATGCACACAAGCACACATAGGACGCAAAGTAGCACAGACATCGAGGACCACGGTAAGGAGGGCTCTGCTGAGGGCACAGCTCAACAAGCCCTAAAAGAGAAGAAACACAAAATGCGAAGGTTTGTGTGTAGACTTTCCTCTTTCCAGGATCAAGTAATGCGGTAGCTTTGACAACATATTGTTCATTAGGTTGATCCTCTGGTGTTAGCAGTTTGTCTTAGATTATGATGCACAAAAATGATGTCATTTACATATATTGGCAGGGGCGGAGCCGGGATTTCGGTACAGGGTTTGCCAATTGCAATTGAAACAGAATGTTCTCTAGACTGAAATTATAGCTGTCCTAATGCTATTAGTTTGTCACTTTGGCCCTATAAAAGTATCATTATATTGTACTTGTCTAAATTTATCTCTACGTACGATTGCCATTATAAAAGTGTATAATAATTTTATCCGAAGAGAACATAGGTGCTGATTTCTGTCAATGAATATTATGATGCAATTCCAAAGCAAGTTGTCCTAAAAAAAAGCTGTCTCTCCTTTACCAGCGCTGAGAAAATAAATTAATGTTCAGTGTATTGCATTGGGGCGCTTTTCTATCCGCAGCTGATGAACCTTTTTTTTTCAAGATCAAGGAATTGCTGGCATTTCATGGATCATTAGAAGGAAGCAACACTGCCTAAAGTTCAGAACTAGCTAGCATGATCGCAACACAAGCAAAGGAATCAAGATCCGGTGTATAATTTCAGGCACGTAGATTAACTAGAATATGAGGGATACTATATGATTTCAACATGTGCAAGCAGTAAAATCACTTTCAGAATAATTAGCATCACAACAATAATTGAGAGAAATTTGGACTATAATCAATTAATTACTATTGCTACTGCTAACCTTGGCGTTGGGTGGACAACCTGAAGATCGCTCGTCGCGACACAGGCACTTCAATCTGACCACGAGCAGAGAGGGTTTGAGGCGGCGGCAGAGGGTTTTAGAGGCGCAGCGCTAATCACACGCGTTAATGATGGGAGAAGCCAATTACACCAGGGTTCTCCTAGAAGGCAGTAGATATGTTTTGTGGAAACGAGTATCTCTATCACCGCGCGCTAATTATGGGCGTGGTACGATTTGCCTGCTAGGTATATGGTAATAATTAATCACATTTCTCTATTATATCACGGCTTGCCGTAGGTGGTCCATGAGTATCTTGGGCGTCCAAAGTTGAGCAGACAATAGATTTCACTCATTCATTCGTTTGCCATTTTTACTTTACCTTTTGGCTCCGACGTGCAGGTGCACACATCCATCCAATTAACCTTGGCATTGGACGCTCCATTCTTTTTTTTTTATGATCATTGAACGCTCCATTCATACCTACTCCTTGGGCATTTGTAACCTATACATTATAACCGACTAGAGGAGTTTTACTCCTCTAACCGGCACCTAGTCGATCCCTAATCCGCCGTAAGAGAGTAAAATTTTTACTCCGGCCCCACCTTTATCCTTAAATATACTCCACCGCTCAACGGCCGGGTAACAGCTGCGTCTCTCCCTCGCGTCGCCCCCCACACATGCAAATTTGCCGACGCGACTCCGGTCGACCGCCCGCTGACCCCGTCGTTACCTCGTTGTCTCCCTTACCCCTTCCGCCCTTCTGCCCGACGTTGAGCCTGTTCGGCCCTTGTCGCCGTCGCCGGAATCAAGGTGAAACGCCGCCGCCGTCTCCATTGTTGATTCATCGGATTGCTTTGTTACTTCTTTACTCTCGGCCGCCGCATCTCAGCTTGCTTGCACACCGCTGCAGGTCATTCCCTCTCCCACCACCACCGCATCGCAAGTGTTAGACGAGTTGCCAAGGTGAGTTTTGTTTGTTCGTTTCTTTGTGAACCGAGCTGTTTGAATTGTAGATGAAGAGGTTGAGGGAAATGATCTTGGAGGACTCGTCGTCATCCGAAGAGGAAGAAGACGACGATGACTTTCATACCATTTTAGGCATGATTTTTAATGATGATGTTCGGCGGCAGGAGATGATCATAGTTTGGCCGCATACACATCAATCGTGATAGAGTGCAGAGTCATGCCAAGATCATGAGAAGCTACTTTGACCCAAAGCCAACCTATCGAGAGAAGTGCTTTCGCCGGCGCTTTCGGATGCACAAAAGACTTTTTCTGACCATTGCAAAAGCCGTTGCGCGATATGATGACCTGTTCAAGCTCCGGAGAAATTCATGTGGAGAGATAAGTGCAAGCCCTCTGATGAAGTGCATTGTGGTTGTTCGAGTCTTGGCATAGACTATGTCCGCACTGGTGAAGACACAATCCTTGAGGATGTTCGAAGGTTCACAAAAGCAATGATCGTTATCTTTGGCCCAGGTACTTGAGAGCACCAACCAAGGAAGACACCCAGAGATTGATGACTGATGACTGAAAGTGAAGCAAGAGGATGGTCAGGATTCTTGGATCACTTGACTGTATGCACTAGACATAAAAGAATTGTCCTGCGGGGTGGAAGGGTACAGAGGCCACTCAACGATCATTTTTGAGGTAGCTACATCGAAGGATTTTTTGATATGACATTCATTTTTTGGTTTGCATGGCTCTCACAATGAATTGAATGTGCTGTCGAGATCACCACTGTTTTCTAGGCTTATTACAGGTGAAACTCTTTGATGGTGTCCTGGATTGGGGGGTGCTAACATAGTCCTCTCATGCATAGTTTTAAATAGCCCGCTATAGCACGCTATAGCGTTTAAAAAAGGTCCTGCGCTAAGAGTTTTTTGTCCAAACACATGAGCAAACATTTTAAATAGCACGACATAGCACGGCTATAGCATTTAGAAGAGGTCCGCCGCTAAGAGCCTTAGCGCGCTATTTAAAACTTTGGTCTCATGTTCCTCGGATTGGGCTGCTGGTCCCTCATTCGTGATCAAGATGGATTCTGGAGGCCGTACGCGGGAGGCCTGATCAATACCACCTCTACCGAACACTTGAGGAATACTCCAAGATCTCTCCTGCCACCTTGCTCCTAAATACCGACCTTGTAACCCTAAATACCCTCATTAGGGTGTATATAAGCCAAAGGGTTTAGCCCGTAGACGGGAGATCAACGCAATCTCATTCACCTGGCCCTAGAGTTAGAACACACATTACTATCTCGAGGTAGATCAACTTTGTATTCGATACATCTCCATCAATATAAACAAGAGCAGGATGTAGGGTTTTACCTCCATCAAGAGGGCCCGAACCTAGGTAAACATCGTCACCCTTGTCCCTATTACCATTGATCCGAGATCCACAGCTCGGGACCCCCTACCCCATGGTCTACTAGTTTTGACACCGAGACTGTGTTTTCATTGAGAGTTCTGTTGTGCGATTGGCAGAAGGATCGATGGGATCGTCGGTTAACGGCCCTGAGCTTGTAGGGTTGACCTTCACACCTGAAGCATCGACCATGAAGATGCCTCCACACAAATTGGAGGCAAAGCATGACCCCTCTTCAGCTCCTGTGGGGGATTCCCCTAAGGAGGAGGGGCTAAGGTATTTTTTGGTAAGTGGATCAGAGAGCAGCCTGCCAGAGGTGGGCGAGAGGGCTGATCTCCGAATCAACCCGGCCGGACCAACGGCCACTGATTCGACATTCGATGAGGATAATATGGTCTCAGGCCCATGATCTTTAGAGATCGGAACTCGTTCACTCACCTCTCGGGGCGCATGGATAGACACACCAATTACCTTCGACCATAACGACAGTCAAGATCGGCCCCAGATAGGTGTCCCGCCGCGCTGGTCCTCAACCATATCGTGGACAATTACTGACTCCATAAGGTCCTTATGGACGGAGGCAACAGTTTAAATCTAATATATGCGGATACTCTGTATATTATGCACATCGATAAATCATGCATAGAACAGAGTACCACCACCTTTCACTATTAGGGGAAAGCCTAGCAGTAGCGTAGGTTCTTGGCCTATTAGTAGCGTGGGCATCGGCGCTACTAATAAGGAGCTACAACTAACCTGTAGTAGTAGCGTTGTTTGTACCGCGCTACTGCTAATTAGCTGTAGCGCTTGTGTGCGGCGCTACTGCTTGCTGCAGAAGAACGCTATTGCTATATTTTTCACATAATTTTTTTTTGCTACGTATATGTGATGTTTTTGAACTTGTTTTATAAAGTATTCTAATTATATCAGAAACATGCAATATGCTCATGATATCATACACATAGTAGCCTCATCATATCATCCAACACAAATCATGTTGTCTCATCATAATCATGATATAGCGATACAAGTTAACTATCTTCTGATTCTAATCGTATCATAAACATGCAGGGAGGCAGGGGCGTCAAGGGCGGCAAGGGCGGCGAGGAGCGGACGAGGGTGGCTCCGGGGGCGTCGAGGGCGCGCGGCTCTGGTGGCAGCGACGGCGCGCTGCTCCGGTGACGGCTCTGGTGACGGCGACGGAGGCATGGCGGTGAGGGAGACTTACGAGACGCGAGAAGAATGGGGAATTGGGGGAAGGAGGGACGCCCGCGTAGGGGTAAGTCAAACTTAGCGGCAGCGCGGTTTCCGCAAAAGCGCCATAGCTAGTTAGCTACAGCACTGATTACAGTCCAACCATCTCAATATTCAATTCAGGAGGATGTTAGCGGGAAACCGTTGGGAAACATGGCTCCATCTTGTGAGAAGATTGATGGATGTTCACCTATCTCAACAGCCCGATCAGTTGCGCTAGAAACTAACTAAGACTGGAGAGTTTTCGGTTAAGTCCATGTATTTGGATATTATCAACACGGGCTCTATACCTCGATCGAAACATGTTAGGAAAGTCAAAGTGCCTTTAAAATTTAAAGTGTTAATGTGGTTTGTCCATAAACAAGTCATTCTAACTAAGGACAATTTGGCAAAGCGCAATTGGACATGATCTACAAGATGGAGCTTCTGTGATCATGATGAATCCATCAAACACCTCTTTCTTGAATGCCCATTGGAAAAAAAATTGTGGCGGTCTATCCACATAGCATTTAATATTACTCCTCCGAATACTATCAACACGTTATTTGGGATGTGGTTAGATGGGATAGATTCAGAAACAGCGAGACATATCTGTGTAGGAGTATGTGCTTTATTATGGGCAGTTTGGAACTGCAGGAACGATTTGGTTTTTAACAGAAAAACAAATATTCATTTCTTGCAGGTTATTTTCCGGGCCACTTCACTGATCCGTATGTGGTCGCTACTCACTCCGACGGATGCCAGGGAGCGTTTGGTTACTGGGTCTATCCGGTGGGAGATGGTAGCACGGGCTATCTTCAACCGGTTTGGATGGCAGTCGTGTAATAGGACAGGCATTTAGTTTCCTGTCTTCTTTTTTGCCTGCCGGTTGTGGCTATCCTGTTCCTTTATGTTTTTGCTCTATGTGAGCTTTTTTTCCTTTTGAGACCTGAAGACTTTGTTGAACCTTTTTCTTATTAATATTATGGCCGTATGCATCGTTCAGATGCAGAGGCCGGGGATAACCTCCTTTTCGAAAAAAAGCTATAGCGCGTGTAGGGAAACCGCGCTATAGCTAATGTAGCTATAGCGCATTCGAGAACAAGCGCTGCTGCTATTGCTTTATTTTTTCTTTTCCTTTAATTTTCCTTTTCCTTTTTTATTTTATTTTATTTTTTTCTTTTCCTTTTCTTAGTTGTAGCGTTGTCACCTTAAAACGCCACTAGTGCAGAACCGGACTTTAGCACTGGTTCGTAAGGGCCTTTAGTGTCGGTTCTGTAACCGGCACTAAAGGTCCCCCCCTTTAGTACCGGTTCAGCACGAGCCGCCACTAAAGGGCCACCACGTGGCATGAGCCAGGGCCGGGGTGGGGAGACCGATACTTCTCCAACGTATCTATAATTTTTTATTGTTCCATGCTATTATATTAACTTTTTTGGATGTTTAATGGGCTTTATTATGCAATTTTATACTATTTTTGGGACTAACCTATTAACCAAAGGCGTAGTGCAAATTACTGTTTTTTTTCCTATTTCAGTGTTTCGCAGAAAAGGAATATCAAACGAAGTCCAAACGGAATGAAACCTTCGGGAGAGTTATTTTTGGAACAAACGCAATCCAGGAGAGTTGGAGTGGACGTCAAGGAAGCAACGAGGCGGCCGCGAGGTAGGGAGGCGCGCCCCCCACCCTCGTGCGCCCCTCGTGGCTCCACCGACCTACTTCTTTCGCCTATATATACTCATATACCCCGAAAACATCCAAGGAGCACCACAAAACCCTATTTCCACCGCTGCAACCTTCTGTACCCGTAAGATCCCATCTTGGGGCCTTTCCGGCGCTTCGCCGGAGGGGGAACGATCACGGAGGGCTTCTACATCAACACCATAGCCTCTCCCTTGATGTGTGAGTAGTTTACCACAGACCTTCGGGTCCATAGTTATTAGCTAGATGGCTTCTTCTCTCTCTTTGGATCTCAATACAAAGTTCTCCTCGATTCTCTTGGAGATCTATTCGATGTAATTCTTTTTGCGGTGTGTTTATCGAGATCCGATGAATTATGGGTTTATGATCCAGATTATCTATGAACAATATTTGGTTCTTCAATGAATTCTTATATGTATGATTTGATATCTTTGCAGGTCTCTTCGAATTATCAGTTTGGTTTGGCCTACTAGATTGATCTTTCTTGCAATGGGAGAAGTGCTTAGTGTCGGTGTCAAAACCGGCGGATCTCGGGTAGGGGGTCCCGGATTGTGCGTCTAAGGTCGATGGTAATAGGAGACAGGGGACATGATGTTTACCCAGGTTCGGGCCCTCTCTATGGAGGTAATCCCCTACTTCCTGCTTGATTGATCTTTATGAATATGAGTATTACAAGAGTTGATCTACCACGAGATCGTAATGGCCAAACCCTAGAAGTGTAGCCTGTATGACTATGGTAATGAGTATCTCCATTTCCGGACTAAGTCCTCTGGTTTATATAGACACTGGGAGGATCTAGGGTTACACAAGGTCGGTTACAAAGAAAGGAATCTACATATCCGGTCGCCAAGCTTGCCTTCCACGCCAAGGAGAGTCCCATCCGGACACGAGTGGAGTCTTCAGTCTTCATGTCTTCACAGCCCATCAGTCCGGCCCATGGCTAACAGGCCGGACACACGAGGACCCCTTAGTCCAGGACTCCCTCAGTAGCCCCTGAACCTGGCTTCAATGACCAGGAGTCCGGCGCGCAGATTTGTCTTCAGCATTGCAAGGCGGGTTCCCTTCTTTCCGAACTCCAAGATAGTCTCCAGGCGCGATGATTGTATCCGGACCTATCACCACACATAACCGCAGAGAGAATATAATACTCCACGAGTCCAATCCGCTGACAACTTTTTACAACGTGACATCTCGCCTGCCCGGTCATTATTTCGAACCGTTGTTTCGCCTGCGGCCCCACGTTCCGAAACGCGGTTGTTATTGACACGTCTTATCCCAGCAGAGATCGTGTCACCTTATTAAGGGATTCTTTTATCGACACAGACATGGGTAACCCAACCGTCCTTAGGGTACAACTCCTTAGGAATAGGCGAATTTTAAGGACCGAGAGGAGGCGTTCGATATTCTCGGCCTTTATAAAGGGGCACAGACCCGCCTTTCCTCTCCACGCTTGATCCTTCCTCGACTCTTACTACCCCGATTTCCATCACCCAGGTTTCACCCTCCGTAAACCTCAGTCATGTCCGGATCCAGCCGTCAAGGCCGGTGGGTGGCTTCTTCTGTCACAGAGGAGGATATCGCAAAGCTTCGGGCGGCAAGATACCTGACCGCAGAAACCCTCCATCGGCTTCCCGCGGAGGGGCAGGTTATCCCTACCCCTAGATCTAGCGAGTGGGTCGTGTTCGTTTCCCACTTCCTCCAAGCATTAGGGTTCACCCTCAATCCCTTCGTTCGGGGGCTCATCTTCTATTACGGATTAGATTTTCATGATCTCGCCCCGAACTCTGTTCTTCTCATCTCGGCGTTTATCGTCACGTGCGAAGCCTTCCTCCGAACTCCTCCACACTTCGGCCTGTGGCTCAAGACCTTCAATGTGAAACCGCAAATGATAGAGGGGGAACAGGCGGAGTGCGGTGGTGCCTCAGTGAGCAAGCTTACCAGCGCTATCTGGCTAAAAGGATCTTTCAATGAATCTTCCGACTTATGGTAGCAGGAGTGGTTCTATATCACAGAGCCCCGCGGTTCCAAGTGGGCAAATGCGCCTGCGTTTCGACCCGGCCCCCTAATTCAGCTTGCGTCATGGATTAATAAGGGGTTGGACTGGGGATCAGTTGACGAGGTGCGAACTCTGCAAAGTCGCATCCGAAGCCTCATTGAGAAGGATATCAATGTTGTCAACGTTATTCAGGTAATGCTAGTCCGCCGGACCCTGCCGTGCCAGCGACGACCTCTCCGCCTGTGGGAGTTTAACCCCGAAGGGCCACGGACTCTTCAGCACTTCTTCGGCACTACACATGAAGGAATGTGGAAACTATTCTTCGGGAGACGCAAACAATGGTCGGACACCATCGAAGATACCGGCCTAGACTGTAACCATCCGGACACCCCCGTGAGTACTCGTCCGCCGAACACCTCATAATCAGATATCCTGTGGTAAGACACTGAGCAAGCCATCCTTTTCCAGGGCTGGGTAAAGAAAGCGGAATGGATTAGGTGTCCGGCCCCTCTTCCCGAAGACTCAGCAAACCCCGTGTTAACAACGATGCTGGCACCGGCACCGTACCAGGCGCCGGCAGGGGAGGGCAAGGTGGAGAGTGAGAAGACCCGGGATGACCTTTGTTGAGGATATAACCCTTAGAGTCACCCGCTAGGAGGGGCTGGGTTACTCATAATGGTCATCACGCGAAGCCCAGTACCGAGCTTGAAGACGGCGGGTCAATGATGGGCCTAAGACCCGGAGATGGCTTAAGGCCCATAGTGATAACCACCATTATGGTAGAACTTGTAGTGTAAGGCAAGAATAGTTGAGAGTCCGAGCCGGACACTCTTATGAGCCGGCCGGGACTCTGAGAGCCGCTGGGCGTCAACCTCTATATAAAGGGGCGACCCGGCAGCGGTTTAGGGACAAGTAAGATCTCGTCGAGAGCCAGGCATAGCAATTAAGCTCCCTGGTCATCGAAACCCTAATCAATACCACCTCAACTGTATGTAGGCTTTTACCTTCACCGTAAGGGGCCGAACCAGTATAACCCTCGTGTTCCTTGTCCCGTTTAACCCCTTTAAGCTTCCTAGCGGCGATGGCTCCACGACTAAGTCCTAGCTTGAGGACATCTGCCATGACAATTCCACGACAGTTGGCGCCCACCGTGGGGCCAGCGCACGGTGGATTTGAGTTCTTGAAGGGCAGCTTCGAAGGGCTCAAGGGATACGCTGTGGGCCGGATGACCAAGAGTCGTCGCGGCAAGCTCTACATTGACGATGCAAACTGGGGCCCCGACGCCGGCTCAATTGAGTACGGGTACCGGGTCCCCTTCGGCGGAATTCATGTCTTCATTGGCAAGATTGGTGAGCCGGGCCCTGAGCCGGATCTCTGCGCCGATCTCATCGAGACGGCTCAGCGCGCACGACCCGCCCGGGCTCTACCTGCCTTGAAGCATGCTTTTGTGGGATGTGTTCATGGAGGACTCTCTGAGGGTCTGGATCTGGTGATGAGACGGCCGCCGGCTCTGACGGCGAGTCGTCCACAGATGAGTCAAACTCGTTGTATCAACTTCAAGATGGCAGGCTCAGGGGTTGTTCCGATGGTGACAGTATTCCGGACCCTTTTGAGCCGCCGAGCCGGGTTGGAATCTTCATGGCCGGTGCACAGCCTGTTCAAAACCCTGCCGCTGGGTCAGGAAACCCGGTACCCTCGCCGGCTCAGGTGCTGATGGATCTCACGGACAAGATGACGGCCCTGTTGACCGCCACGGTTGACCCGGCGGATCAAGCTCAGCATGACGCGGAGGTGGCGCAGTTAAAGTTAGATCTAGTGAAAGCCAAGGAGGATCTGGCGGCGGAAGGGATCAGGATGGCTGCGGAGAGGGCGGCTCTCGACGCCCAGACTCAGTTGATTCAGGCGCAGTCCTTCCGGCTCACGATGGATCAGAACGCGTCCAATGAGGTCATGAGAAGGAGGCATCAAAAGGCCCAATCTCGACTCCCTCCTGTCTACGATCCTCGAAACCTCTTCAACACGCCAGGTGCAGGGTCTAGTAACCCGCCGGAGATCATAGTACCCGGAGCTGGGACACCAATTCAGCCCAAGTAATGGGACCGCCCCGGGTGAACCCTGCCCCGCCTCAGTACGTGCCAATACCACCGGGTCATTATGCCAACCCGTTGGAAAACATGGTTGCCGCGGCGGCACGGCTGGCGGCTCTCCCAATCGATGGCGACTCTCCAACGGCGGTTGAAACCCGCCGGGTCAGGGAGCTCCTTCAGACAGCTCTGGCACAGCAAGAGGCATACTCTTACAGCCGGGACAGGATCCATTCAACCCCTCGTCCGGGCCGGAGCCCGAGTTATAGCAGACACATGGTTTCCGCGACCGGCTCAAGTAATGTCCGACGCCATGACTTGCCACCTGGCCATGGCCCGGCTCATAACGGAGCCTTTCACGCAGCAGACCAAGACAGAGCACGGCAAGAGGCGGAGCAGGTGCCTTAGTTGACGGCTTACCAGACACCCCCGGCTTATCCGACGGCTTCCGTCGACGTGGGTATCCCTACGAGGACTGGAGGCGTCCCTTGTTTAGTACCGGCTCTCCGCAATGAACGTCTACCCAAGGACTTCAAAGGGCCTAGGAAGGTGCCTAATTACACGGCTGATTTACAACCCGGAGCCTGGATCGAGAGTTATGAGATGGCCATGGAATTGCTGGAGGTCAGCGAAGCGGCGATGGCCAAGTACTTCACCATGATGTTAGATGGGACTGCCCGCACTTGGTTGAAAGGGCTGCCACCGAATTCCATCGGGTCTTGGGCTGAGCTGAAAGCCCGGTTCATCCAAAACTTCAAAGATACCTGTAGGCAGTCTATGTCAATTGTGGATTTGACTAACTGTAAACAGCAGGAGGGTGAGTCTACGACACATTGGGTTCGCCGGGTCAAGGAGATAATACATTCATCTGATAAGATGGATGCCGGCTCTGCAGTCTTGATGTTGGAGCAGAATTGTCGCTTCCTGCCCCTGAAGATGAAACTCGGGCGGCTCAAACGCAACTGCAATGACATGGGTACGCTGATGGCGGCTCTCGTCAAGTACGCCGACTCTGATAGTACCAAGGACCCCGCTTCAGATGATGAAAGGACAGGGAAGGGAAAGAAGAACGGCAATGGCAAGGGCCCTCAGCATAACCCGGCAAATCAAGGAGGTAACAAGCGTAAGGCTGATGGCAGCATGGAGTTTGTGGCCAATGCCAGCTCACAGGGTAACAGCCAGCGACGTAAAGGGAGGCCACCTCCCCGAGCCGGCGGTTCAGGCCCAACGTTTGAGCAGTTGTTAAACGAGCCTTGTCCGAGGCATGGCTCTAGGGAGAAGCCAGCTACTCATCTATGGAAGGATTGCGCAATCATGAAGGCCTTTAAGAATTCCAATGCCTTTAATGGCAACAATGGCCCGGGCGGCGGCTCAGGCGCTGGCGGTTTTCATGGCCCGGGCGGCGGCTCAAATCCTAATCCTCAGAACGGTCAAGGGGGCTTTAATCAGCAGTCTGGCCAGGGTCATCAACAGCAGCAGGGGGGTTATCAGACCAATCCAAAGCAGCTTAACGGTGGACAGTATCACGTATTTACCACCAGTCTGTGTAAGCGAGATCAGAAGCTTCATAAGAGGGCTGTGAATGCTGTTGAGCCGGCGGTTCCACGTTATTTAAGATGGTCTGAGCAGCCTATTGTGTGGAGTAGGGAGGATCACCCTCCCCGGGTTGATAATCCGGGTCACTTGGCCCTGGTGGTGGCTCCTCAGGTGGGAGGATATAAGTTCACTAAGGTGCTCATGGATGGAGGCAGCAGCATCAACATCCTCTATTATGAGACTTTCCGTCGTATGGGGTTGATTGATAAGAACCTCAGCCAGTCCAATACTGTTTTCCATGGTGTGGTGCCTGGTAAGTCGGCTTATCCAGTTGGTAAGATCGAATTGGAAGTGGCCTTTGGAGACGAGTACAACTACAGGGTGGAAAAATTGACCTTTGAGGTGGTCAAGATAAGAAGTCCGTATCATGCCATATTTGGGCGGCCGGCTTATGCCAAGTTCATGGCACGGCCGTGTTACGTGTATTTGCAGCTCAAGATGCCGGGTCACAATGGGACCATTACGGTTCATGGCAGCCGGAAGGTGGCCTTGGAGTGTGAGGAAGGCGATGCGGCTTATGCAGAATCTGTTTGTGCAACAGAGGAGTTGAAGTTTTACAAGGACAATGTTGACCCAACAGATATGACCTCTCTGAAAAAGCTGACTACGGAGCATGAGCCGGCAATGAAATTTAAGTCGGCTGATGAGACTAACTTGTTGATTTTGTTCCAGGTGATTCATCTCAGCAGTTTAGCATCAGTGCCAATCTGGATCCAAAATAGGAAAGCGCGCTCATCGAGTTCATCCGTGAGAATAGGGACATTTTTGCATGGAAACCTTCTGACATGCCAGGTGTACCTAGAGAACTCGCTGAGCACACACTCAATGTTGATCCGAAGTTCAAGCCGGTCAGGCAATTCCTTCGGGGTTTAATGAGGAAAGGCGGAAAGCCATTGGGGAAGAGGTGGCCCGGCTCTTGGCGGCCGGTTTATTGTTGAAGTCTTTCACCCAGAGTGGTTAGCTAACCCGGTGCTCGTGCTCAAGAAGAATGGCACCTGGCGGATGTGTGTGGACTACACGGACTTAAACAAGGCATGTCCGGCTGATCCTTTTGCCCTCCCCCGTATTGATCAAATCATTGATGCTACGGCGGGTTGTGAGCGCTTAAGTTTCTTGGATGCTTATTCTGGATACCATCAGATTAAAATGGCAGTTAAGGACCAGGAGAAGACGGCGTTCATCACTCCCTTTGGAGCCTTCTGTTATGTGTCTATGCCTTTTGGACTCAAGAGTGCACAGGCGACTTATCAGCGTTGCGTGCAGAACTGTCTTCATAACCAGATTGGGCGCAATGTTCATGCCTATGTGGATGATATTGTGGTTAAGTCCAGAGAGAAGGAAACCTTGATAGATGACCTGAGGGAAACCTTTGATAATCTCCGGGTCTACAAGATGATGCTTAACCCGGCCAAGTGTGTTTTTGGTG
The DNA here is from genome assembly GCF_018294505.1 of Triticum aestivum. Classification (NCBI taxonomy): domain Eukaryota; kingdom Viridiplantae; phylum Streptophyta; class Magnoliopsida; order Poales; family Poaceae; genus Triticum; species Triticum aestivum. The sequence goes on along the minus strand of NC_057808.1, from coordinate 15,371,635 downwards.
TTCCTGCAGGCAAGCTCTTGGGTTTTCTGGTTTCTCATAGAGGCATTGAAGCTAACCCGGAGAAGATCAAGGCAATCACCTCTCTGGCTAAGCCGGCGTGTATAAACGACGTCCAGCGCCTGGCGGGTCGTATCGCTGCTTTAAGCCGGTTTATAAGCCGTTTGGGTGAGAAGGCCATGCCACTGTACCAGTTGATGAAGAAAACTGATGACTTTGTCTGGAATGATGCTGCTAATACTGCTTTTGAGGATTTGAAGAGACAGCTGGCTGAGCCCCCAGTCCTTGCTGCTCCGGTTGACAAGGAGCCCTTATTACTGTATGTAGCTGCTAACACACGAGCCGTCAGTGTGGCTGTGGTGGTGGAGCGCAAGGAAGAGGGTAAGGAATATCCGGTTCAGCGGCCGGTTTATTACGTCAGTGAAGTGCTCATCGAGTCCAAACAGCGGTATCCACATTGGCAGAAGCTTGTTTATGGTGTGTTCATGGCAAGCCGGAAGCTTAAGCACTATTTTCCAGGGTCACCCTATCACTGTGGTTAGTTCTGCTCCCCTTGGAGATATCATCCAAAACAGAGAAGCCACAGGAAGAGTGGCTAAGTGGGCTATAGAGCTCGGGCCTCATGGTCTGAAATACGTACCACGCACTGCTGTTAAATCTCAAGCTTTGGTGGATTTCATCAACGATTGGACAGAGCTACAAGTGCCCGAAGAAAAGCCGGATAATACATATTGGACTATTCACTTCGATGGGTCCAGGCAATTGGAGGGCTCGGGGGCTGGAGTTGTATTGGCTTCCCCTAAAGGTGACAAGTTTCATTATGTGCTACGGTTGATGTTTCCTTGCACTAACAATGCGGCTGAGTACGATGCCTTGCTCCATGATCTTCGGATGGCTAAGGAGATGAGCTTGAGCCGGGTAAGGTGCTTCGGCGACTCAGACTTAGTGGCTCAACAAGTATCAGGCAAGTGGGATTCCAAGGACCCTCTCATGGCGGCTTATCGCCGTGAAGTTGATGCCATTGCTGGACACTTTCAGGGTTACCAAGTAGAGCACATCGATCGCAGGAAGAACGAGGCGGCTGATGCATTAAACCGGCTGGGCTCTCAGCGAAAACCGGTGCCGCCTAATACTTTCCTGGACATCTTGCATAACCCTTCTGTTAAGGTACCTACAGAGGAAGATTTGGCTGTCCCTGACCCGGAGGCACAGTTGGTGGCGGCTCTCCACATCACCCCGGACTGGACGGTGCCATACTTGGCTTACATGACCCGGGGAGATTTGCCTGAGGATGAAACTTTGGCCAGACAAATAACCCGGCGGTCTAAGTCAATGGTTGTTATCAATAGTGAGCTGCATCGCCGCAGTGTTACGGGAGCGTTCCAGCGTTGTGTTTCCCCTGAGGAGGGTCAAGAAATCTTGTGTGAGATTCACGAAGGGGATTGTGGCCATCATGCCGACTCAAAATCCCTTGTGGCCAAGGCTTTTCATCATGGTTTTTATTGGCTAATGGCTCATGCTGATGCGGAGGACTTGGTCAGTAAATGTGATGGTTGCCAGAGGTTCTCGCGACGGGCTCATGTGTCGGCTCAGGAGCTGAGGATGATACCAATCACTTGGCCATTTGCGGTCTGGGGGCTTGATATGGTTGGGCCTTTTAAAAGGTCCAAGGATAAAAAAGACCCACCTCTTGGTGGCAGTTGACAAGTTCACTAAGTGGGTTGAAGCAGAGCCAGTTAGTAAGTGTGACGCAGCCACGGCGGTTCAGTTCATGAAAAGAGTAATATTTCGCTTTGGCTTTCCACACAGCATTATAACTGACAATGGCACCAATCTTTCTAAGGGCTCTATGGAGGAGTTTTGTCAACGAGAGCATATTCTGTTGGGGAACGTAGTAATTTCAAAAAAATTCCTACGCACACGCAAGATCATGGTGATGCATAGCAACGAGAGGGGAGAGTGTTGTCCACGTACCCTCGTAGACCGACAGCGGAAGCGTTATCACAACGCGGTTGATGTAGTCGTACGTCTTCACGATCCGACCGATCAAGTACCGAACGTACGGCACCTCCGAGTTCTACACACGTTCAGCTCGATGACGTCCCTCGAACTCCGATCCAGCCGAGTGTTGAGGGAGAGTTTCGTCAGCACGACGGCATGGTGACGATGATGATGTTCCACCGACGCAGGGCTTCGCCTAAGCTCCGCAACGGTATTATCGAGGTGTAATATGGTGGAGGGGGGCACCGCACACGGCTAAGAGATCTCAAGGATTAATTGTTGTGTCTCTGGGGTGCCCCCCTGCCCCCGTATATAAAGGAGCAAGGGGGAGGCAGCCGGCCAAGGGGAGAGGCGCGCCATAGGGGGGAGTCCTACTCCCACCGGGAGTAGGACTCCTCCTTTCCTTGTGGGAGTAGGAGAAGGGAAGGGGGAAGGAGAAAGAAGGAAGGGTGCGCTCCCTTCCCTAGTCCAATTCGGACCAGACCATGGGGAGGGGTGCGGCCACCTTTTGAGACCTTTCTCTCCTTTCCCGTATGGCCCATTAAGGCCCAATACGAATTCCCGTAACTCTCCGGTACTCCGAAAAATACCCGAATCACTCGGAACCTTTCCGAAGTCCGAATATAGTCGTCCAATATATCGATCTTTACGTCTCGACCATTTCGAGACTCCTCGTCATATCCCCGATCTCATCCGGGACTCCGAACTCCTTCGGTACATCAAAACTCAATAAAACTGTCATCGTAACGTTAAGCGTGCGGACCCTACGGGTTCGAGAACTATGTAGACATGACCGAGACACGTCTCCGGTCAATAACCAATAGCGGGACCTGGATGCCCATATTGGCTCCCACATATTTTACGAAGATCTTTATCGGTCAGACCGCATAACAACATACGTTGTTCCCTTTGTCACCGGTATGTTACTTGCCCGATTTTTTGATCGTCGGTATCTCGATACCTAGTTCAATCTCGTTACCGGCAAGTCTCTTTACTCGTTCCGTAATACATCATCCCGCAACTAACTCATTAGTCACAATGCTTGCAAGGCTTATAGTGATGTGCATTACCGAGTGGGCCCAGAGATACCTCTCCGACAATTGGAGTGACAAATCCTAATCTCGAAATACGCCAACCCAACAAGTACCTTTGGAGACACCTGTAGAGCACCTTTATAATCACCCATTTACGTTGTGACGTTTGGTAGCACACAAAGTGTTCCTCCGGTAAACGGGAGTTGCATAATCTCATAGTCATAGGAACATGTATAAGTCATGAAGAAAGCAATAGCAACATACTAAACGATCGAGTGCTAAGCTAACGGAATGGGTCAAGTCAATCACGTCATTTTCCTAATGAGGTGATCTCGTTAATCAAATGACAACTCATGTCTATGGCTAGGAAGCATAACCATCTTTGATTAACGAGCTAGTCAAGTAGAGGCATACTAGTGACACTCTTGTTTGTCTATGTATTCACACATGTATTATGTTTCCGGTTAATACAATTCTAGCATGAATAATAAACATTTATCATGATATAAGGAAATATATAATACTTTATTATTGCCTCTAGGGCATATTTCCTTCATATTCGACTTGATGTTTCATCAGTGGCTCATCCTCAATCCAATGGTCAAGCTGAGAGAGCTAATCAGGAGATCTTGAAGGGCATTAAGCCCCGGCTTTTGGTCCGTTTGCAACGGACGCCGGGTTGTTGGGTGGAGGAGCTACCCTCCGTGTTATGGAGCATCAATACTACTCCTAACAGGTCTACGGGTTACACGCCTTTCTTCATGGTTTATGGAGCGAAAGCAGTCCTCCCCAGTGACATCCGTCATGACTCGCCTCGAGTGGCGGCTTATATTGAGGCGGACAATGAACAGGCGCGCCAAGATGCTCTTGACTTGTTGGACAAACAGCGTGATGTGGCAGCAGCTCGCTCAGCGATTTACCAACAAGACCTGCGCCATTATCACAGTCGCCGGGTTAAGTCCCGGGTCTTCCAGGAAGGTGATCTGGTGCTCCGGCTCATCCAAGATCAAACAGATGCACACAAGCTATCCCCGCCTTGGGAAGGGCCCTTTGTGGTCAGCAAGAACTTGCACAACGGGTCATACTACCTTATTGACGTTCGGGAGCATAAAGATTCACGTAAGTCGGAGGAAGAGACCCGTCGGCCGTGGAACATAGCTCAGCTTCGGCCTTATTACACTTGAGCCACCGGCTCTCATAATGTACATATTTCTATAACCATGTATATATTATGTTAAATAATAAAGCAGGACCTCTGTCCTTTTCTCCTCCAAAGGTAAAAGTGTTGTTTTCATTACCACATGGTCACTTGGAGGTGGATCCGGCTTATGATCGTATTCGAATCTAGCCGTACGCAATATAATCACTTGGGGGCTTCCTGTTCAAACATAGGTCGTATTCGAACCAAAGAGAACATAGCTGTCGATACCCACTTGATTGGCAAAGTGCCGAGCTCATTGGGGAGTTTTCTTTGATCATATTTGAATCATAGCTCAACCCCCTTTGGCAACCAACGTGGATCGTATTCGAATCAGCGTCGTTAAACAACTCTTAAGGTCATTTGGGGGCTTCCTGTTCAAACATGGGTCTTATTCGAACCAAAGAGAACATAGCTGTCGGTACCCTCTTGATTGGCATCGCCAAAGCCACTGGGGGCTATATGATTGCATTCGAATCTTAGCTTAACCCCTTTGGGACGGTTCTCTGGTCGTATTCGAACCGGAAGCCCTTAAATTTTTGATTTTCCGACTTACAACAAGTTCTGTTGGTCACATCAGCAGTGTGCAAGGGCGGCTTTTTCTTTTGCCGACTTAATTTTGATTCACAATGCTGATAACATATAGTAAGTATTCTTGACACTGGTAAACCGGAATTGAGGTACCAACCTTATTATCTGGGTTACATAAACCGGAGGTATACTTGAAGGCCTGTAAGTATGCTATTATGGTTACATCAAGGATATAATTGAGGACCAGTCTTTGGTGACATGGATTCATATTCCGGGTCATATGTATAAGATTTATGATTCTCAGTGCGGTAAACTGCCTAGAGACTTGTGACTTGTTTTCTATGCAGGATGGTTCAAGACAGCTATTCCAGCTTAAGGAAAATAAATGATCGGTTATGACCCGGAGGAATATAAGGAAGAAACTTCAATGGAGTTAAGCATCCAACACGTGCACGATGGCACGACCAAGTTAAAATGTTTGTCCTACTCTATTACAAGACTCCCCGAGTCCAACAGGTGAGGCATTGTTTGACAAGCATAACCATGGGCCGCCTAAAGAGTCAAGATGCCTGCTGGGTCGAAGCTTCCGACTCATCCCTCTCCGCTCCTCCGGCTCTTCCTATGACCTGGAAAGTTGAGGATTTCCAGTCAATGCCGCTCAAAGCTTCAAATTGAGCCTCCTCGTCAATTAACCCAGCCGGGTCAACTTCCGGGGCGAAGGTATGCTTACGAGTCAGAGGGATCAAGCTGATTGCTTCGTAGCGTGGAGTGGGGATCCTCTGATTCTCCGAGTCATAACCCGGCTGATACTTGGTGAGGTCGGTGTCATTCCCAATTAAGGTAGCCACCGGGCGCACACTCTTCACACAATCCACAAAATCTTTTTGGTCAAAGGGAGTGCCGTCTTCCTTCAGACTCGGATATCCAAGTGCGATCTCTGCCGGGTCTAGCTCCGGGAGGAAAGCCTTGGCCCGGCTCAGAGCAGCTATGGCTCCAGCTCTTGCAGAGGCCCGTCGCAGCTCTTGGAAACGCTGAGGAAGAACGGCAAGCCGGCGAAGTACGTCCGCCAGGTGAGTCAGAACCTCATTGGACAGGGCCACAACGGCCAAGGCGCGCTGTGACCCGGTGTAGAGTTGTTCCACCAAAGTGTACACGGCCTTCAGCTTGGTCAATACATTTTGGTTGAGGTTGGCGCTTCTGGGACCTGTTTTACAACATCAGGTAAGCCGCTAGCTATGATGGGAATTATGAGACATAGAGAATGTAAACTTGTTGCAAGTCTGCAGAATGACTTACCGAAGATTGCGGCGACCATCTGTGACACATGGCGCTTTAAGCCGGAGAGTTCGGCGGTTCTCTCCGTCAGAGCCTTCTCCGCCTGTTCGGCCCGGCTTACCAGAGCAGCCTTCTCTTCGGCCCAAGTCTTCCTTTCAGCTTCAAACTTCTTCTTCAGCTTCTCTTGAGCAGCAACACTGGATTCAAATTTGGCGTTGGCCTTCCGGGTCTCAGTTTCCTGAGTCCTCAGGCGGTTCTTCAGCTCAGAGTTATCAGCCTCAAATTTCTTGCAAGCAGCCTGTACAATTTCCGGGTTATAGTATGAATTATTATTATGCAACTTTAAAGTCCCAAGCACTTTCCAAGCAAAGACACTTGGCACTTGGGGGCTAATGCATGTCGAAAGTTTCTACCTACAAATTACCGGTTCATGAAACTAAGCCGGAAGTTAAGTCTACAACATATTCTATCATAAATAGTAGACTTGGGGGCTAGTATGGTAAAGATGACTATGCAGTAAGCAATAGAGTGGTACCTCAGACTTCTGCTGTATCTGCTTCACCATGTCAATCTCCAGGTCCCGGCTGCTCTGCACCTGATTGACATAGCCGGAGATGATATCTCCAATACTCAGGTTAGCGTAGTTGGTGATGTCCAGCTTGGCCCTGCGGCGCTCTAGCAACTCTTCCTTGGCAGAGCACTTAGCCAGCGCAGTCGGTCTCCCCGGCTCGACAAACTCCGTCCGGGTGATTACCACGTCCGGGTCATCGGTCGGCTGAGCCAGGCTAGAGATGTCCGGGTTGGTAGAAGTCTCCATGGCTGGCTCGTCGGTTGGAGCAGTGGCTTCAGGAGCAGAGGCAGCTGGCGGTTCTTGAGCTGAAACCTCCAGCTCAGTCAAGACTGGCTCTTCGACCGGTTTATTCTTCTTCGCTCTCTTACTGAGCTTTGCTTGAGCACTGAAAGGACAAAAGGTTAGTACAAGAGCATGAGTGAGATAAGTACAACATAAGATGATCATCATTACCCGGGCGCGGTCTTGAAAGTCGGCAGGGTGGATTGCATAGAACCACCAGAGGAAGGTGAAGTTTCCTGATAATTTGAATCAGACGAATTGAGCGGTTGACGAGTGACACCCGCCAAAGGATGAAAAGGGTATAAGTTGGAGATAACCTCAGTCCGGCGCTTTCTTGATGCCTCGGGTAAGCCGGAGGAGCGGTCTGCATCCTTGCTGGCCCGGGTTTGCCTCCGGCTCTCATGAATCTGTTGCTTCAAAAGAAATTGAGGATCTTGATAAGCTAAAGGATGCGAAAAGCTTACTTTCCGGGTTACTCTTCGGACTTTCAGCCTTGGCAAGGGGTCCGAGTCGGAGGAAAGTATAGTTACCTCTTCAGTTACCGGGTTACTCGCTCCGGTGTCATCCTGTGGATGATCAAGTTAATAAGGTGGTCAAAAGACAGATGAAAAGCGGAAACAAAAGAAGAGTCTAAGGAATTAAGGGTTACCTCTGACTCGGAGCTGTCACTTAGCTGAAGGAGCTCTGAGGCAGTAGGCCTGCTTCCCTTCTTGCGGGGAGCGGCTCTCCTGGCGGCTTTCTTAGCTTTCCTGGCCTTTTTGGCCGCTTCATGGTCATATTTGACCTTCCAGAACTTGTCATTAGCCTGAAACATACAACAAAGATTTCTTAAGGTTCAGATGGAAACTATTAAAAAGAAAACCAAGGTATTCAGATCAGTGGCTTACCGCCGGAGCCGGGTTAGCTTGGCAGAAGGGGTTCAGGCCGGTTCTCCCACAGTCGGCTAAGCTCTCATTCAGGAGAGACTTGGTCATATCGTCCACAACGTCCTCAGGAAGATCGTTGGGGCTATGCCGCAGAGGGTCATCCTTCCGACCCGTGTAAGCACACATTAAGCCGGGGCGGCGGCTCAAGGGGATAACCCGCCAAGAGATCCAAACCCAGACCGGATCAATGCCGTTGAGGCCGTTTCCCATGAGAGCCTTGACCTTATTGATGGTGGGGATCAGAGGTTGACGCTCAGCTTGAGAGAGTTTGTCCGGCAGAGGGTGATTTGGCTCCAGACGCAGGGCACGAAAGCCGGGCAGAGGGCTCTCGTCAGCCGGAGAAGTGTCCTGGCAATAAAACCACGTCTGGTTCCAGTCCTTTTGATGGCTTGGCGGCTCAGCATAAGGAAAGAGGCAGTCTCTCCGGCGTTGAATGGAGATTCCACCAAGTTCTAGGCTCGGCCCGTTGGCGCACTCGTTCTGGCGGTTCAGATAAAATATCTCTCTAAAGAGCAGCAGGCTGGGCTCTTCTCCAAGATAGACTTCGCAGAATACTTGAAAGTTGCAAATATTTGACACGGAATTGGGTCCTATGTCTTGCGGCCGCAGATCAAAGAAATTCAGCACATCTCTAAAGAATTTTGAGCCAGGCGGTGCAAAGCCCCGGCTCATGTGATCCGCAAATATCACCACCTCCCCATCCCTTGGTTGCGGTCTCTCCTTCGACGGATCAGGGGCACGATAAGACATGATTTCCTTCTTGGGCAAATAACCCGTCTTTACGAAATCAGCTAAAGTGTCGTCGGTGACATTGGATCTCATCCAGTTGCACGTGATGGGTGCCTTGGGAGCTTTGGGAGGCATTGTGAAAGATGAAGCCTATGACAAAAGGAAAATGTCCGGTTGAATTATAAGCCGGCAGACGTCTACAGTTTAATATTCGATGGCGGCTTGTGAGAGGGGCCTAATGACATATGGTTAAGGGCATCAGGTTATCTAAGCCGCTGCAGGTATTGTGAGTAATTCAAATTGTCTACAGCTTTATCATAAATGAGCCAGAAATTTTACAGCGCGTGGCTTCTTTTAAGCCGGAAATGTGAGCCGCCATAGCTCAGCAGATGCAATTTATGACTAAGTGTGGTGAAAACAAGTTTCACAGATCGCAGTAATTATTTTGGATCAAACTGTTGGCTAAAGAGAAAAAATTTCTAGACCTAGAACTGACGCAGAAGAAGTCCATGGATTCAGAATGGGACCTTATTTCAAACAAAGGGGATCTACTAGTGTCAAAATGGATGTGCAACAACTACCGCAGGAGCTCTGTGCTACTCTTGGATCGAAACATGACCATAGTGGCAGAACTACAGGGAACCCGTGAAGAATAGCGAAGAACAGTGGAGCCCTAATGCGGATCTACGGTGGAGAGGTGCAGGGACTTACAGGTGCGGAGTTATGGCGGGGGTTCGTCGCGTTTCTCTGGTCACGTCAGGTTGATGCAGCGGCCTGAGTTGGTGAAGATGAGGAAACCCGCAGCGGCGGCGGCGGCGGCGGAGCTCGGGCGGCAGCACAGTGGCGAGAGGAGGAAGAAGATGGAGGCGACGAGTGACTGGAGGTTCATGGGCCGGGCTATTTATAAGGTGAAGCTCATAAGTGGGTGCGAGAAACGAGGAGGTCACGGCGTGATTATCTCGCCCCAGAGGCGCCTCGATTTTTGGGATGACCATTAAAGATAAGATCCGTTGGGATTTAATGGAATAAAGAAATGAACTTAATGGAAGATGACGTCATGGCGGGTTACCAGGAATCCAGAAGATGATGTCACGGCGGGTTATAACTTTCACACGACCATAAGCCGGAAGATTTTTCTCTCTCAAAAGAATTGAAGATTGACATGAACCGGTTCAAATCAATCTGGGGCCTAATGTTGAGGATATAACCCTTAGAGTCACCCGCCAGGAGGGGCCGGGTTACTCATAATGGTCATCACGCGAAGCCCAGTACCGAGCTTGAAGACGGCGGGTCAATGATGGGCCTAAGACCCGGAGATGGCTTAAGGCCCGTAGTGATAACCGCCATTATGGTAGAACTTGTAGTGTAAGGCAAGAATAGTTGAGAGTCCGAGCCGGACACTCTTATGAGCCGGCCGGGACTCTGAGAGCCGCTGGGCATCAACCTCTCTATATAAAGGGGCTACCCGACGGCGGTTTAGGGACAAGTAAGATCTCGTCGAGAGCCAGGCATAGCAATTAAGCTCCCTGGTCATCGAAACCCTAATCAATACCACCTCAACTGGACGTAGGCTTTTACCTTCACCGTAAGGGGCCGAACCAGTATAACCCTCGTGTTCCTTGTCCCGTTTAACCCCTTTAAGCTTCCTAGCGGCGATGGCTCCACGACTAAGTCCTAGCTCGAGGACATCTGCCGTGACAATTCCACGACAACCTTCGTTCCGGGGGTAAATTAAATACTGAGTCTAGAGAAATCGATGTTTCCTCGCCCGAAGACAAAGGCGAAAGAGAAGCCAGTATCCCTTCTCCATTCAGGAGGAAAAAGGGCCGCCTCCGAAGGTTGGGAGGGGCGGTCTCCTAAGAGGGGCAAGATGCCACCGTCGAGCGGCTCGGGATTGGTAGGCGATGCCGTTGAACAGCTCCGTCATGAGGACAAGCCCTCAACCAAACCGTAAGTGAATCCAGGGTGCTTTGATAGCGTCCCGCTCCTTTCTTGTTACCGAAGAGATACGTAACGTGCATGTGTATTTTTACAGTTCGGCACAGAGTTTTTCTGGGCAATCCTCTTCTTCGGGAGATCTCCTCCCAGAGATGATGGAAAGCGAGATGCCTCCCTGATACGTCTCCAACATATCTATAATTTTTGATTGTTCCATGCTATATTATATTCTGTTTTGGATGTTTAATGGGCTTTATTATACACTTCTATATTATTTTTGGGACTAACCTCTTAACCGGAGGCCCAGCCCAAATTGCTGTTTTTTGCCTATTACAGTGGTTCAAAGGAAAAGAATATCAAACGGAGTCCAAACGGAATGAAACCTTCGGGAACGTGATTTTCGGAACAAACGTGATCCAGAGGACTTGGAGTCTACGTAAAGCAATCAACAAGGAAGGCACGAGGCAGTGGGCGCGCCTACCCCCCTGGCGCGCCCTCCACCCTCGTGGGCCCCTCGTTGCTCCACCGACGTACTACTTCCTCCTATATATACCCATATACCCTGGAAACATCATATACGGAGCCAAAACCCTATTTCCACCGCCACAACCTTCTGTACCCATGAGATCCCATCTTGGGACCTTTTCCGGCGCTCCGCCAGAGGGGGCATTGATCACGGAGGGCTTCTACATCAACACCATAGCCTCTTCAATGATGTGTGAGTAGTTTACCTCAGACCTTCAAGTCCATAGTTATTATCTAGATGGCTTCTTCTCTCTCTTTGGATCTCAATACAAAGTTCTCCTCGATCTGCTTGGAGATCTATTCGATGTAATCTTCTTTTGCGGTGTGTTTGTCGAGATCCGATGAATTGTGGGTTTATGATCAAGATTATCTATGAACAATATTTGAATCTCCTCTGAATTCTTTTATGTATGATTGGTTATCTTTGCAAGTCTCTTCGAATTATCAGTTTGGTTTGGCCTACTAGATTGATCTTTCTTGCTATGGGAGAAGTGCTTAGCTTTCGGTTCAATCTTGCGGTGCTCGATCCCAGTGACAGAAAGGGAAATGACACATATTGCATTATTGCCATCGAGGATAAAAAGATGGGGTTTATATCATATTGCATGAGTTTATCCCACTACATCATCTCATCTTACTTAAAGCATTACTCTATTCTTATGAACTTAATACTCTAGATGTATGCTGGATAGCGGTCGATGTGTAGAGTAATAGTAGTAGGTGCAGAATCGTTTCGGTCTACTTGTCACGGACGTGATGCCTATATACATGATCATACCTGGATATTCTCATAACTATGCGCTTTTCAGTCAATTGCTCGACAGTAATTTGTTCACCCATCGTAGAATTTGCTATCTTGAGAGAAGCTATGGCCCCCGGGTCTATTTTCCATCATATTAATCTCCCGTCAACTAGCTATTTCTGTCGCCGTTTATTTTACTTTGCATATTTATTTATTCTTTGTCATAAAAATACCAAAAATATTTATCTTATTATCTCTATCAGATCTCACTCTCGTAAGTGACCGTGAAGGGATTGACAACCCCTTTATCGCATTGGTTGCGTGGTTCTTATTTGTTTGTGTAGGTGTGTGGGACTCGAGCGTGGTCTCCTACTGGATTGATACCTTGGTTCTCAAAAACTGAGGGAAATAGTTACGCTACTTTACTGCATGACCCTTTCCTCTTCAAGGGAAAACCAACGCAGTGCTCAACAGGTAGCAAGAAGGATTTCTGGTGCCGTTGCCGGGGAGTCTACGCACAAGTCAAGACATACCAAGTACCCATCACAAACTCTTATCCCTCGCATTACATTATTTTCCATTTGCCTCTCGTTTTCCTCTCCCCCACTTCACCATTGCCGTTTTATTCGCCCTCTCTTTTTCGTTCGCCTCTTTTTCGCTTGTTTCTTTTTTGCTTGTGTGTTGGATTGCTTGCTTGTCACGATGGCTCAAGATAATACTAAATTGTGTGACTTTGCCAATACCAACAAAAATGATTTTCTTAGCACTCCTATTGCTCCTCTTACCGAAGCTGAATCTTGTGAAATTAATGCTGCTTTGCTGAACCTTGTCATGAAAAATCAATTCGCCGGCCTTCCTAGTGAAGATGCCGCTACCCATCTAAATAGCTTTGCTGATTTGTGTGATATGCAAAAGAAGAAAGATGTGGACAATGATATTGTTAAATTGAAGCTATTTCCTTTTTCGCTTAGAGATCGTGCTAAAGCTTGGTTTTCGTCTTTGCCTAAAAATAGTATTGATTCTTGGATTAAATGCAAAGATGCTTTTATCTCTAAGTATTTTCCTCCCGCTAAAATCATCTCTCTTAGAAACGATATCATGAATTTTAAGCAACTTGATCATGAACATGTTGCACAAGCTTGGGAGAGAATGAAATTAATGATACGTAATTGCCCTACACATGGTTTGAATCTTTGGATGATTATACAAAAAAATTATGCCGGATTGAATTTTGCTTCTAGAAATATTTTAGATTCGGCCGCGGGCGGCACTTTTATGGAAATCACTTTAGGAGAAGCTACTAAACTCCTAGACAATATTGTGGTTAATTATTATCAATGGTACACCGAAATATCTACTAGTAAAAAAGTGCATGCGATAGAAGAAATTAATGTTTTGAGTGGAAAGATGGATGAACTTATGAAATTGTTTGCTAATAAGAGTGTTTCCTCTGATCCTAATGATGTGCCTTTGTCTACCTTGATTTAGAATAATAATGAATCTATGGATGTGAATTTTGTTGGTAGGAACAATTTTGGTAACAACGCGTATAGAGGAAACTTTAATCCTAGGCCGTTCCCTAGTAATTCCTCTAATAATTATGATAATTCCTACAACAATTCTTATGGAAATTTTAATAAGATTCCCTCTGAATTTGAGACTAGTGTTAAGGAGTTTATGAATTAGCAAAAGAATTTCAATGCTTTACTTGAAGAAAAATTGCTTAAGGTTGATGAATTGGCTAGGAACGTTCATAGAATTTCTCTTGATGTTGATTCTTTGAAACTTAGATCTATTTGACCTAAGCATGATATCAATGAGTCTCTCAAAGCCATGAGAATTTCCATTGATGAGTGCAAAGAAAGAACCGCTAGGATGCGTGCTAAGAAAGATTGCTTTGTGAAAGCGTATTCTTCTAGTTTCTATGAAAATAAGTATGAAGATCTAGAAGTTATTGATGTGTATCCTATTAAATCTTTGTTTTGCAATATGAATCTTGATAATGATGGGACTGGAGATGAGTCACCTTTACCTAGAAGGCGTCCCGAAAATTTGGAGTTTTTAGATCTTGATGCAAAAATTGGTGAAAGTGGGATTGAAGAGGTCAAAACTTTAGATATTAATGAACCCACTATTTTGCATTTCAAGGAATTTAATTATGATAATTGCTCTTTGATAGATTGTATTTCCTTGTTGCAATCCGTGCTAAATTCTCCTCATGCTTATAGTCAAAATAAAGCTTTTACTAAACATATCGTTGATGCTTTGATGCAATCTTATGAAGAAAAACTTGAGTTGGAAGTTTCTATCCCTCGAAAACTTTATGATGAGTGGGAACCTACTATTAAAATTAGAATTGAAGATCATGAATGCTATGCTTTGTGTGATTTGGGTGCTAGTGTTTCCACGATTCCAAAAACCTTGTGTGATTTGCTAGGATTCCGTGAATTTGATGATTGTTCTTTAAACTTGCACCTTGCGGATTCCACTATTAAGAAACCTATGGGAAGAATTAATGATGTTCTTATTGTTGCAAATAGGAACTATGTGCCCGTAGATTTAATTGTTCTTGACATAGATTGCAATCCTTCATGTCCTATTATTCTTGGTAGACCTTTCCTTAGAACGATTGGTGCAATTATTGATATGAAGGAAGGGAATATTAGATTCCAATTTCCATTAAGGAAAGGTATGGAACACTTCCTTAGAAAGAAAATAAAATTACCATATGAATCTATTATGAGAGCTACTTATGGATTGCCTACCAAAGATGGCAATACCTAGATCTATCCTTGCTTTTATGCCTAGCTAAGGGCGTTAAACGATAGCGCTTGTTGGGAGGCAACCCAATTTTATTTTAGTTTCTTGCTTTTTGCTTCTGTTTAGGAATAAATCTTTGATCTAGCCTCTTGTTAGATTTGTTTATATGTTTTAATTAGTGTTTGTGCCAAGTTAAACCTATAGGATCTTCTTGGATGATAGTTATTTGATCTTGCTGAAAATTCCAGAAACTTTCTGTCACGAAAACAATTGTTTAAAATCACCAGAACGTGATAAAATACTGATTCTAATTGCAGTAGGTCAATAAACAAACTTTCTAGGCCGTCCTATTTTGGTAGAATTGTTTGAGTTCCAGAAGTTTGCGTTAGTTACAGATTACTACAGACTCTTCTGTTATTGACATATTCTGTTTTTCGTGTGTTGTTTGCTTATTTTGATGAATCTATGGCTAGTAAAAGAGTTTATAAACCATAGAGAAGTTGGAATACAGTAGGTTTAACAAAAATATCAATAAAGAATGAGTTCAATACAGTACCTTGAAGTGGTGTTTTGTTTTCTTTCGCTAACGGAGCTCACGAGATTTTCTGTTGAGTTTTGTGTTGTGAAGTTTTCAAGTTTTGGGAAAAGATTTGATGGATTATGGAACAAGGAGTGGCAAGAGCCTAAGCTTGGGATGCCCATGGCACCCCAAGGTAATCTAAGGACACCAAAAAGCCAAAGCTTGGGGATGCCCCGGAAGGCATCCCCTCTTTCGTCTTCGTCCATCGGTAACTTTACTTGGTGCTATATTTTTATTCAGCACATGATATGTGTTTTGCTTGGAGAATCTTGTATGATTTGATTCTTTTCTTTTTAGCACAATCATCCTTGCTGTACACACCTTTTGAGAGACACACACATGATTCGGAATTTATTAGAATACTCTATGTGCTTCACTTATATCTTTTGAGCTATATAGTTTTTGCTCTAGTGCTTCACTTATATCTTTTAGAGCACGGTGGTGGATTTGTTTTATAGAAACTATTGTTCTCTCATGCTTCACTTATATTATTTTGAGAGTCCTACAAAACAGCAAGGTAATTTGCTTTAATCATAAAAATTAGTCCTAATATAATAGGCATCCAAGATTAGTAAAAAAAAATCTTATGAGTGTGTTGAATACTATGAGAAGTTTGATGCTTGATAATTGTTTTGAGATATGAAGATGGTGATATTAGAGTCATGCTAGTTGAGTGGTTATGAATTTGAGAAATACTTGTGTTAAAGTTTGTGATTCCCGTAGCATGCACGTATGGTGAACCGTTATGTGATGAAGTCGGAGCATGATTTATTTATTGATTGTCTTCCTTATGAGTGGCGGTCGGAGACGAGCGATGGTCTTTTCCTACCAATCTATCCCCCTAGGAGCATGCACGTAATACTTTGCTTTGATAACTTGTAGATTTTTGCAACAAGTATATGAGTTCTTTATGACTAATGTTGAGTCCATGGATTATACGCACTCTCATCCTTCCACCATTGCTAGCCTCTCTAATACCGCGCACTTTTCGCCGGTGTCATACACCCACCATAAACCTTCCTCAAAACAGACACCATACCTACCTATCATGGCATTTCCATAGCCATTCCGAGATATATTGCCATGCAACTTTCCACCGTTCCATTTATTATGACGCGCTCCATCATTGTCATATTGCTTTGCATGATCATGTAGTTGACATTGTATTTTTGGCAAGGCCACCGTTCATGATTCTTTCATACATGTCACTCTTGATTCATTGCATATCCCGGTACACCGCCGGAGGCATTCACATAGTCATATTTTGTTCTAAGTATTGAGTTGTAATTCTTGAGTTGTAAGTAAATAAAAGTGTGATGATCATCATTATTAGAGCATTGTCCCAAGTGAGGAAAGGATGATGGAGACTATGATTCCCCCACAAGTCGGGATGAGACTCCGGACGAAAAAAAAGGGAAAGGCCATATAAAAATAGAGAAGGCCCAAAAAAATGAGAGAAAAAGAGAGAAGGGACAATGCTACTATCCTTTTTCCACGCTTGTGCTTCAAAGTAGCACCATGATCTTCATGATAGAGAGTCTCCTATGATATCACTTTCATATACTAGTGGGAATTTTTCATTATAGAACTTGGCTTGTATATTCCAATGATGGTCTTCCTCAAAATGCCCTAGGTCTTCATGAGCAAGCGAGTTGGATGCACACCCACTTAGTTTCTTTTGTTGAGCTTTCATACACTTATAGCTCTAGTGCATCCGTTGCATGGCAATCCCTACTCACTCGCATTGATATCTATTAATGGGCATCTCCATAGCCCGTTGATACGCCTAGTTGATGTGAGACTATCTTCTCCTTTTTTGTCTTCTCCACAACCACCATTCTATTCCACATATAGTGCTATGTCCATGGCTCACGCTCATGTATTGCGTGAAGATTGAAAAAGTTTGAGAACACAAAAGTATGAAACAATTGCTTGGCTTGTCATCGGGGTTGTGCATGATTTAAATGTTTTGTGTGGTGAAGATAGAGCATAGCCAGACTATATGATTTTGTAGGGATAACTTTCTTTGGCCATGTTATTTTGAGAAAACATAATTGCTTAGTTAGTATGCGTGAAGTATTATTATTATTTTTATGTCAATATTAGACATTTATCTTGAATCTTTCGGATCTGAATATTCATACCAGAAATAAGAGAATTACATTGAAAATTATGCTAAGTAGCATTCCACATAAAAAATTCAGTTTTCATCATTTACCTACTCGAGGACGAGGAGGAATTAAGCTTGGGGATGCTTGATACGTCTCCAACATATCTATAATTTTTTATTGTTCCAAGTTATATTATATTCTGTTTTGGATGTTTAATGGGCTTCATTATACACTTTTATATTATTTTTGGGACTAACCTATTAACCGGAGGCCCAGCCCAAATTGCTGTTTTTTGCCTATTTCGGTGTTTCGAAGGAAAAGAATATCAAACGGAGTCCAAACGGAATGAAACCTTCGGGAACGTGATTTTCAGAACAAACGTGATCCAGAGGACTTGGAGTCTACGTAAAGCAATCAACGAGGAAGGCACGAGGCAGGGGCGCGCATACCCCCCTGGGAGCGCCCTCCACCCTCGTGGGCCCCTCGTTGCTCCACCGACGTACTTCTTCCTCCTATATATACCCATATACCCAGGAAACATCATATACGGAGCCAAAACCCTATTTCCATCGCCACAACCTTCTGTACCCGTGAGATCCCATCATGGTGCCTTTTCCGGCGCTCCGCCGGAGGGGGCATTGATCTCGGTGGGCTTCTACATCAACACCATAGCCTCTCTGATGATGTGTGAGTAGTTTACCTCAGACCTTCAGGTCCATAGTTATTAGCTAGATGGCTTCTTCTCTCTCTTTGGATCTCAATACAAACTTCTCCTCGATCTTCTTGGAGATCTATTCGATGTAATCTTCTTTTGCGGTGTGTTTGTCAAGATCCGATGAATTGTGGGTTTATGATCAAGATTATCTATGACCAATATTTTGAATCTCCTCTGAATTCTTTTATGTATGTTTGGTTATCTTTGCAAGTCTCTTCGAGTTATCAGTTTGGTTTGGCCTACTAGATTGATCTTTCTTGCAATGGGAGAAGTGCTTAGCTTTGGGTTCAATCTTGCAGTGCTCGATCCCAGTGACAGAAAGGGAAATGACACGTATTGTATTGTTGCCATCGAGGATAAAAAGATTGGGGTTTATGTCATATTGCATGAGTTTATCCCTCTATATCATGTCATCTTACTTAAAGCATTACTCTGTTCTTATGAACTTAATACTCTAGATGCATGCTGGATAGCGGTCGATGTGTGGAGTAATAGTAGTAGATGCAGAATCGTTTCGGTCTACTTGTCACGGACGTGATGCCTATATACATGATCATACC
This sequence comes from Triticum aestivum, assembly GCF_018294505.1. Taxonomy (NCBI): domain Eukaryota; kingdom Viridiplantae; phylum Streptophyta; class Magnoliopsida; order Poales; family Poaceae; genus Triticum; species Triticum aestivum. The sequence goes on along the minus strand of NC_057808.1, from coordinate 15,353,160 downwards.
TAGATATTCTCATAACTATGCTCAATTCTATCAATTGCTCGACAGTAACTCGTTTACCCACCGTAATACTTATGCTCTTGAGAGAAGCCACTAGTGAAACCTATGGCCCAGGGGTCTATTTTCTATCATATTAATCTCCTGACAACAAGCTATTTCTGGTGTCGTTTATTTTACTTTGCATCTTTATTTATTCTTTATCATAAAAATACCAAAAATATTATCTTATCACATCTATCAGATCTCACTCTCGTAAGTGACCGTGAAGGGATTGACAACCCCTTTATCGCATTGGTTGTGAGGTTCTTATTTGTTTGTGTAGGTGCGTGGGACTCGAGCGTGGTCTCCTACTGGATTGATACCTTGGTTCTCAAAAACTGAGGGAAATACTTACGCTACTTTACTGCATCACCCTTTGCTCTTCAAGGGAAAACTAACGTAGTGCTCAAGAGGTAGCACTCCCCCGACCTCCTCGCTCAATAAGGCGGACGACTCCGAAGTGTCATCTCGGAGGGTTTTTCTTGATCAACAAGCTGTGCAGGGGATGAAAGAGGCAGTACCCGAAGGTGGACCTCCGATCGTTCGGGATTCGGGGGCCAATAATGAAGGCCCCGGACTGTCCGGTTTTCAGCCAACGATGATTCTGGAGACGGGTGAACGGGTTCCTTCAAAGGATGTTCATGCTCCTACAGCGGCTTCCGGAGACCCGGCGGCACCGGATATATTGAGGGATATGCTGCGAAAAGCATCTGTCTCGGGGGAACAACGTACCTTGATGGGTACGGTGGTTGAGAAGATTCTGTCCGCGAAGAGCGGATTGAATGAAGCCTTCATGAGCCTGCTAGGAGGCTTCGAGGTTTGTGATGTAATGTTTTCAGCTGTATTTTATTTGAAAAGATGCACCTGTGTATAGGTAGTAGCCCCTGAGACTCGGGTTGGCTTCCCGTGGGAGGCGAACGGAGGATCAAGAAGAAATATTCAGGGACTAATCTGATTAACTTGAACACAGGCTGCCTCTCCCCTGGCTACTTCCCAGACTAGGGATATTGTCGAGCTGTAGTGGAAGCTTGATGTGGCAGGGGATCACATTGCGTTAATCAATATGCGTCTTGACGAGTCTCAAGGTATGTATTCGGGGCAGTCCCTTCACATACATTTTTGTGATATAAGCATGACCCTAAAATTTATATACTAGAATGTGCATGGATGCAGATGGTGCTGCCGCCGTTGAAATTCTTCGGGCGGAGCTGGCCCAGGCCAAGGAGCAGACCCGGTTTAGTAATGCGGCTGTCGAAAAGGCATCAGCTGAGTTAAAAGCCGAACAAGCTGCTCGGCGCCAAGACGAGGAGAAGATATCCACGATGGCGCTCGAGCTAAAAAATGCTGCTAGCCGCTGTGAACTTCTTGGGAAGGAGAATGAAGCCGAAACGACTTAACTTGACAAGGCCTTACGAGAGGCGAGAGAAGCGCGGTCGGAATCCAGAGCAGCCCGTGAGGAGATCTGGCAAGCTGGGGAGATTGCGGTTGGTAAGCCCTTTTTGCTACAGACTAAGTTCGGCGATCCGAACTATGCTGAGCTTAACCAAGTGTGGAGTTCTTTGGACGAGTTTTTAGACTTGCCTAAGAGTTCTTCCAATGCCGCGCAGTTTTACCAAGCGCGAGAGGGGTATGCCACGGAGAAGCTTTTCTGGTCACAATTTGGCGCGTCAAAGCACCCTCTGTTGCTGAATGAACAGATGTCCCAATGGGCCGCGCTTCATAGGATATCCGGCGCTGCCATGAAGAACGTCATAATCCGGTTGTGGCCAACTGAGCCTGTTCCGAATAGCTACTTCGGCTTGGTGCAGCAGCTTGTTGATGCGCTGCCACGTATCGACGCTGTGAAGCGGTCGGTGTGCATTGAGGGTGCACGGATGGCCTTTGCCCGAGTCAAGACATTTTGGGGGAAGATGAAGGCCATCGATGTTGCGGCGAAGAGTCCACCCAAGGGCAAGGACCGTCACGCACCGGAGCATTATTTCAAAGATGTCTTAGAGGCCGCTCGCTTGATAGAGGGTCAATGCTAGAAAGACATAATATTCGAGTGAGGTTCATGGGAATTGTAAAAGACAATTTTATAGTTAATCTATTTTTATGTTTTGCTCGAAAGCTTGTGTTCCTCCTGTGCGGCCGTTTTTATATAATCTGAAAGTTTTCCGTCGTCGGCTTCAGCCCCCTCGTAGGAAGTACGGGGGTGTTCGGAAAAGTATTTGATCACTCTTGACCCAACGTCTTGGTCCATGAAGGAGGAGACAATGCGGCGAACCAGGCAATCAGACTATAGGGCGTTAACACTTTCACTTAGCCATAGGAGTTTTATAGGGGGGACTACGACATAGCCCCTGGTATGTGTACGGCTTATTCCAATATAGTGCGTTACATATATGACCTGAAGAAAGGTCCTTCGTGTGACACGAAGGGAATCGCGACAGATTTCGATAAGTCATCGAGTGGTTGACCAGCTCTCGCAGCATCATGAAAGTCGGTTTTCGGCTTTCTCTACTGAGGTGCTTGACCAGATGAACCGGAAGCACAATCGTAGTAGTTCTCCCTTTACTACCCTAGTAGATAGAGCAAAACGTAAGGTAGCAAGCACAGGAGCCGGGCAACCCAACCATTGACCCAAGACATGACTCGGAGCTGATGCATATAAGGCCAAACTCGCGACGCCAAAGTACGCTTATAAAGTTGTTCGGACTTTGTTGGCAACTCATTTGTTCCCATACCGAGCCCCTGGCAGGTTGTGCCGAGGTATGGCTGTAAAGCAGCTATAGGGGCCAAATTCATTTGTGAAAAAAAGAAAGAAATGATTAATGTGGATTATATTTACTGGGACCTGAGCGATATGCCAATGATTACTTTATATATAAAGACCACAACCCCGACTATTTGACATGCCCGAGGTCGAAGGCAGAGGAAAAAGGCATATTACAGGCTCGAAATAAAGAGTGTGGTCTACAAAAAGTTATTTTGGACCTCCCGTCACATGTCTACGCCGCATGTCCTCAGCGAGGGGAATCCTTGACGGACGTAGCCCCTTAGGTGAGTGTACGGATCCGAACTCCAATAGAGTAAGTTTTAGATGTTGGTCCTTTGCGTCACCTGTTTTCAAGAGATAATGAAGAAAGACAAAGGAAAGTAAATAAAAAATGTTACGAGAGTGCATGCAGGCTTGTCCGTATTGTGCTTCCGCCAATGCCCATGGTATCTTAAGTGCGTAGTGATGTATGCGCGGTACATATTTTGCGGGTACACGAGGTGGGCGGCGGAAGCCGAACTGCTATTTCCGCTCCGGGATTGGTCGATCTTCGGGGGGAAAGTGCTTCTGACCCCCGGTATTTGGTTGGCGAATCTCTCCGTCATCCCTGTCGCCTGGCGGCCTCCTCCCCTTGTGTTTGGCGTTGAGCTTGCCGGCCTGCTTGAAGACCCAACAGCTTCTGTTGGTATGATTAGCTGGTTTATCGGGGTGGCCGTGAATCTGGCAAGGTCGGTCCAATATCCTGTCTAGGTTGGATGGTCCGTCTCGGTTCGCCTTGAATGGCTTTTTCCGTTGACCGGGTTTGGGATTGCTGAATCCGGCGTTGACCGCTGTGTCGCGTGATCTTTCATTATCATTGCGACTGTTGTGTTTGCTTCGTCGTGGCTTGCCATTGCCGTCTCGGATTTCAGAAGTGCCCGAGTCGCTGGCGCTGTTGCTTCTACGAGCGAGCCAGCTGTCTTCTTCCGCGCGAAAGCGGGTCATTAGAGCGGTAAGGGTTGTCATGGATTTAGTTCCTTCTTGACCGAGGTGGCGTGCAAGCCATTCATCCCGGACGCTCTGTTTGAAGGCTGCGAGGGCTTCCGCATCCGGACAGTCGATGATTTGGTTCTTTTTTAACTAAGAACCTAGTCCAGAGCTTCCTGGCTGACTCTCTGGGCTGCTGGACAATGTGACTTAAGTCATTGGCATCCGGTGGCCGGACATATGTTCCTTGGATGTGGTCGCGAAAGGCGTCTTCCAAATCTTCCTAGCTGCCAATAGAATTTTCCGGTAGACTGTTTAACCAGTACCGAGCTGGTCCTTTGAGTTTTAGTGGTAGGTATTTGATGGCATGAAGGTCATCTCCACGGGCCATGTGGATATGGATTAGGAAGTCCTCGATCCATACCGAGGGATCCGTTGTTCCATCGTATGATTCGATATTCATGGGTTTGAACCCGTCTGGGACTTCATGCTCCATTACTTCGTCTATGAAGCAAAGAGGGTGTGCGGCGCCTCTCTGTTGGGCCACACTGCGACGTACCTCCGATGGAGTCCATTTGCGGTTTTCGGCCCGGGCGTGGCTAGGTTTGTCACGTCCGAATAGGTAGCCGTCGTCGAGTGTCGAGGCATGTCCTCGCGATCCGTAGATCGATCATGCGTGTCTTGCTCTGCTGTCCCAGTCCTTTCGAAGGTCGTATGTACAACCCCGAGCTGTTTTATTCTTGCCTTTACAGCGAGGCGGGGCGGACTAGTGTTCGGCTTGAGTTGCCGCTTTATCCGGACCAAGTTGTGGTCAGCCTGCCGCATTGTGCGATGATGGTATGAGCTCCAGCGCCTCGTTGTCGAGCTGGGGTAGCAATCTACACTTCGGGTAGCTTTTGGCTGGGCCACTAAGGCCGTATTCTTCGGCGGCCAGGACTTCGGTCCATCTATCATTGAGCAGATCTTGGTCCGCTTGAAGCTGTAGCTGCTTCTTTTTCAGGCTTCTTGCAGTGGCTATTAGCCGGCGTTTGAAGCGCTCCTGCTTGAGAGGTTCCTCACGCATGATGAAATCCTCGTTGCCGAGGCTCTTCTCTTCCTCGGAGAGCGGAAGATAATTACTGTCCTCCGAGTCTTCGTGTATGGCCTGTTCATCAGGGTCAACTTGCCCACTTTCCCGTTCCTCCTGTTCGGAGAATACCTTGACGGGTCTTCATTGTTTTCGGCATCGTTCGGAATATTATTTTTTCTGATGCCCAAATTGCAGTATTTGGAATGACGTGACTTAGAGCGGCGTCGAGGAAGCTGGCGCTTGGGCTGTCTCTCAGGAGGTTTATCCTCAACTGGATCCTCCTTGTCATCGTTGTTAGTTTTTCCAGGCGTGTCCACCATGTATACGTCGTAGAAAGAAGTGGCCGTCTGTAGTCTAGTGAATGGCGGGCTTTGGCCTTGCTCCTTGTCGGCATCGTCGTCCGTACTGACGATGTCCTCGGAGCCATAGTCAAGCATCTCGGTTAAATCCTCGACAGTGGCTATGAAGTGGGTGGCGGGTGGGAAGCAAATTTCCCCATCATCAGCCTCTAGTTCGAACCGGACATAGTTCGGCTGTGAGTCCCCCACCAAGGACAAGTTCTTTAATGAGTTCGGCACATCGCCCAAGGGCGAGTGCTGGAAGATGTCTGCGGCGCTGAACTCGAAGATCGATAAGCGATGAAGTTCGGTATCCGCGGACTCACATGGTTCGGAACCTATGCCCGGAGAAGAGTCCGGAGTTCCGGTGACACGAGTATTGCGTGGGGTTAAGTCCATGTGCGGCTCCAACGCCGGGGAATCTATGGCCTCCGTGGTGGGGTTGAGCCTCCAATCCTTGGATGCCGCTGCGTGCTCTGGATCTAAGGCCAGAGTGGTCACAGGAGCTATCTCCTGGATGCGGTCTGACGACAGATTTAGGTCATGTTTGTGAGGGTGACCAGGAGCGGTCGCCGCGGTCTCGAATCCTCCGAAGATCAAGTCTCCACGGATGTCCGCAACGTAATTCAAGCTCCCAAATCTGACCTGATGGCCAGGGGTGTAGCTCTCGATCTGCTCCAGGTGGCCAAGCGAGTTGGCCCGCAGCGCGAAGCCGCCGAACACGAAGATCTGTCCGGGGAGGAAGGTTTCTCCTTGGGCAGCATCACTATCGACGATCGAAGCTAGGGGCCATCGAACCTTTCGTCGACGGCACAGTGGAACTCTCAATGAAAGCACCAATGTTGGTGTCAAAACCGGTGGATCTCGGGTAGGGGGTCCCGGACTGTGCATCTAAGGTCGATGGTAACAGGAGACAGGGGACACGATGTTTACCCAAGTTCGGGCCCTCTCTATGGAGGTAATACCCTACTTCCTGCTTGATTGATCTTGATGAATATGAGTATTACGAGAGTTGATCTACCACGAGATCGTAATGGCCAAACCCTAGAAGTCTAGCCTGTATGACTATGGTAATGAGTATCTCCGTTTCCGGACTAAGTCCTCTGGTTTATATAGACAACGGGAAGATCTAGGGTTACACAAGGTCGGTTCCAAATAAAGGAACCTACATATCCGGTCGCCAAGCTTGCCTTCCACGCCAAGGAGAGTCCCATCCGGACACGGGTGCAGTCTTCAGTCTTCGTGTCTTCACAGCCCATCAGTCAGGCCCATGGCTAACAGGCCGGACGCCCGAGGACCCCTTAGTCCAGGACTCCCTCACTTAGCTTTGGGTTCAATCTTGCAGTGTCCTTTCCCAGTGACAGTAGGGGAGCAAGGCACGTATTGTATTGTTGCCATCAAGGATAAAAAGATGGGGTTTATAGCATATCGCTTGAGTTTATCCCTCTACATCATGTCATCTTGCCTAATGTGTTACTCTGTTCTTATGAACTTAATACTCTAGATGCATGCTAGATAGCGGTCAATGTGTGGACTAATAGTAGTAGATGCAGATTCGTTTCGGTCTACTTGTCGCCGACGTGATGCCTATATACATGATCATGCCTAGATATTCTCATAACTATGCGCTTTTCAGTCAATTGCTCGACAGTAATTTGTTCACCCACCGTAGAATTTGCTATCTTGAGAGAAGCCACTAGTGAAACCTATGGCCCCCGGGTCTATTTTCCATCATATTAATCTCCCGTGAACTAGCTATTTCTGTCGCCGTTTATTTTTGCAATCTTTACTTTCCAATCTATATCATAAAAATACCAGAAATATTTATCTTATTATCTCTATCAGATCTCACTTTTGCAAGTGGCCGTGAAGGGATTGACAACCCCTTTATCGCGTTGGTTGCAAGGTTCTTATTTGTTTGTGCATGTACGAGGGACTTGCGTGTAGTCTCCTACTGGATTGATACCTTGGTTCTCAAAAACTGAGGGAAATACTTATGCTACTTTGCTGCATCACCCTTTCCTCTTCAAGGGAAAATCAACGCATGCTCAAGAGGAAGCAAGAAGGATTTCTGGCACCGTTGCCGGGGAGATCTACGCACAAGTCAAGACATACCAAGTACCCATCACAAACTCTTATCCCTCGCATTACATTATTTGCCATTTGCCTCTCGTTTTCCTCTCCCCCACTTCACCCTTGCCGTTTTATTCGCCTTTTTTCCGTTCGCCTCTTTTCGCTTGCTTCTTGTGTGCTCGTTCTTTGTGCAATTTGCTGCCATCATGTCTGAAACTAGGGAGGTTATCGTTGATAAGGATAGTGGTAATTACATGGAGAACTTTGATGCTTTTGATGATCCTCATGAAGAACCTACTATTTTACACACTAAAAGGTTTCAGATTGGTAGTGGTAATATTATTGGACAAGGAGTTATTCAAGATTTCTTTACTTGTGCCGGTGCCCTGTCCTCTATGGGTGGGTCTATTCTTCATAGAACTAGTAGTCTTGCGGATGCTATATCCTTGCTCGTAGTTGAACTTGAAAGACAGTTTATTCATATGCATCCTTGCATACAAAGGATTTTTCTAGAGTTTTCCAAAATCGAGCATTCTTCTATTAAGCGAGCAGCTACTATCTTTTTGGCACATGAGTTCAGATTTATAATGAAAGAGGCCAATGAAATTTTTGCGCATTATAGGGTGGACGTTGGTCGTCCTCCCATAGAAGCTATCCTTTTTAATCAACAAGACTTAATGCGTTTACGATCTTTAGATCATGTTTCTTACAATGAAAACCTTAGAAAGAAAGTTCCTACTGATGTTCTAGTTGATAGAATTTCTGAACTCAATGATGATTTTGCTATTCAGAACAACGGGTTAGGTTTTTCTCTTGAACGAAGTCTCATGACTTATTGCCAAAAGAATGCTTATAATGATGAATTGGTTGTGCAATATAAGGGGCCAAAGGAGGAACCCATACCTCCCGAGCTTGATCTTGGGGACTTTTGTCCCATTAAATTTAGCCCTTTTGATTACTTTTGCTTGCCACAAAGAAAACTTGCTGCTGAACGTAGGGAATATGAGATGAGTTTTCGCAATTTTCCCCAACATTATTATGATAATATCTAGATCTATTCTTGTTTTTATGCCTAGCTAGGGGCGTTAAAGCTTGTTGGGAGGCAACCCAATTTTATTTTTGTTCCTTGCTTTTTGTTCCTGTTTAGTAATAAATAATTCATCTAGCCTCTGGTTAGATGTGGTTTTATGTTTTAATTAGTGTTTGTGCCCAGTAGAACCAATAGGATCTTCTTGGGTGATAATTATTTGATCTTGCTGAAAAAAACAGAAACTTTGCGCTCACGAAAATAATTGTTAAAATTCACCAGAAACGTGATAAATTGCCAATTCTTTTTGAAGTAGATCAATATACGAATTGTCCAGGTTTTCCTAGTTTCTAAGAATTTTTGGAGTTCCAGAAGTATTCGAACAAATCAGATTGCTACAGATTGTTCTGTTTTTGACAGATTCTGTTTTTCGTGTGTTGTTTGCTTATTTTAATGAATCTATGGCTAGTATCGGGGGGTATGAACCATAGAGAAGTTGGAATACAGTCGGTTTAACACCAATTTAAATAAAGAATGAGTTCATTACAGTACCTTATTGTGGTGGTTTGTTTTATTTCGCTGACGGAGCTCTTGAGATTTTCTGTTGAGTTATGTGTTATGAAGTTTTCAAGTTTTTGGGTAAAGATTTGATGGATTATGGAACAAGGAGTGGAAAGAGCCTAAGCTAGGGGATTCCCAAGGCACCCCAAGGTAAAATTCAAGGACAACCAAAAGCCTAAGCTTGGGGATGCCCCGGAAGGCATCCCCTCTTTCGTCTTCGTCCATCGGTAACATTACTTGAGGCTATATTTTTATTCACCACATGATATGTGTTTTGCTTGGGGAGTCTTGTATGATTTGAGTCTTTGCTTTTTAGTTTACCACAATCATCCTTGCTGTACACACCTTTTGGATAGACACACATGAAACGGGATTTATTAGAATACTCTGTGTGCTTCACTTATATCTTTTGAGCTAGATAATTTTACTCTAGTGCTTCACTTATATCTTTTTAGAGCACGGTGGTGGTTTTATTTTATAGAAATTATTGATCTCTCATGCTTCACTTATATTATTTTGAGAGTCTTATAGAACAGCATGGTAATTTGCTTTGGCTATAAAATTAGTCCTAATATGATGAACATCCAAGATAGGTATAATAAAAACTATAATATAAAGTGCATCGAATATTATGAGAAGTTTGATTCTTTATGATTGTTTTGAGATATGAAGATGGTGATATTGGAGTCATGCTAGGTGAGTAGTTGTGAATTTGAGAAATATTTGTTCTAAAGTTTGTGATTCCCGTAGCATGCACGTATGGTGAACCGTTATGTGATGAAGTCGGAGCATGATTAATTTATTGGTTGTCTTCCTTATGAGTGGCGGTCGGGGACGAGCGATGGTCTTTTCCTACAAATCTATCCCCCTAGGAGCATGCGCGTAGTACTTCGTTTCGATAACTAATAGATTTTTGCAATAACTATGTGAGTTCTTTATGACTAATGTTGAGTCCATGGATTATATGCACTCTCACCCTTCCACCATTGCTAGCCTCTCTAATATAGCGCACGTTTCGCCGGTATCATACACTCAACATATACCTTCCTCAAAACAGCCACCGTACCTACCTATTATGGCATTTCCATAGCCATTCCGAGATATATTGCCATGCAACTTACTACCGTGCCGTTTGTTATGACATGTTTCATCATTGTCATATTGCTTTGCATGATCATGTAGTTTACATCGTATTTGTGGCAAAGCCACCTTTATAATTCTTTCATACATGTCACTCTTGATTCATTGCATATCCCAGTACACCGCCTGAGGCATTCACATATAGTCATATTTTGTTCTAAATATTGACTTGTAATTTTTGAGTTGTAAGTAAATAAAAGTGTGATGATCATCATTATTAGAGCATTTTCCCAAGTGAGGAAATGATGATGGAGACTATGATTCCCCCACAAGTCGGGATGAGACTCCAGATGAAAATAAAAAAAATAAAAAAAAGAGGCCATAAAAAAAGAGAAAAAGACCCAAATAAATAAAAAAAAGATGAGAGAAAAAGAGAGAAGGGACAATGTTACTATCCTTTTACCACACTTGTGCTTCAAAGTAGCACCATGATCTTCATGATAGAGAGTCTCCTATGTTGTCACTTTCATATACTAGTGGGAATTTTACATTATAGAACTTGGCTTGTATATTCCAATGATGGGCTTCCTCAGAATGCCCTAGGTCTTCGTGAGCAAGCGAGTTGGATGCACACCCACTTAGTTTCTTTTGTTGAGCTTTCATACACTTATAGCTCTAGTGCATCCGTTGCATGGCAATCCCTACTCACTCACATTGTTATCTATTGATGGGCATCTCCATAGCCCGTTGATACACATAGTTGATGTGAGACTATCTTCTCCTTTTTGTCTTCTCCACAACCACCATTCTATTTCACATATAGTGCTATGTCCATGGCTCACGCTCATGTATTGCGTGAAGATTGAAAAAGTCTGAGAACATCAAAAGTATGAAACAATTGCTTGGCTTGTCATCGGGGTTGTGCATGATTTAAATATTTTGTGTGATGAAGATAGAGCATAGCCAGACTATATGATTTTGTAGGGATAACTTTCTTTGGCCATGTTATTTTGAGTAGACATGATTGCTTTGTTAGTATGGTTGAAGTATTATTATTTTTATGTCAATATTAAACTTTTATCTTGAATCTTTCGGATCTGAACATTCATGCCACAATAAAGAAAATTACATTGAGAATTATGCTAGGTAGCATTCCACATCAAAAATTATGTTTTTATCATATACCTACTCAAGGACGAGCAGGAATTAAGCTTGGGGATGCTTGATACATCTCCAACGTATCTATAATTTTTGATTGTTCCATGCTATTATATTATTTGTTTTGGATGTTTAATGGGCTTTATTATGCACTTTTATATTATTTCTGGGACTAACCTATTAACCAAAGGCCCAGTGCAAAGTGTTGTTTTTTTGCCTATTTCAGTGTGTCACAGAAAAGGAATATCAAACGGAGTCCAAACGGAATGAAACCTTCGGGAGAGTTTATTTTGAAACAAACGCAATCCAGGAGACTTGAAGTGGACGTCAAGGAAGCAACAAGGTGGCCACGAGGTAGGGAGGCGCGCCCAGGGGGTAGGCGTGCCCCCCACCCTCGTGGGCCCCTCGTGGCTCCACCGAGCTACTTCATTCGCCTATATATACTCATATACCCCGAAAACATTCAGGAGCACCACGAAACCCTATTTCCACCGCCGCAACCTTCTATACCCGTGAGATCCCATCCTGGGCCTTTTTCGGCGCTCCGTCGGAGGGGTAATCAATCACGGAGGGCTTCTACATCAACACCATAGCCTCTTTGATGATGTGTGAGTTGTTTACCACAGACCTTCGGGTCCATAGTTATTAGCTAGATGGTTTCTTCTCTCTCTTTGGATCTCAATACAAAGTTCTCCTTGATTCTCTTGGAGATCTATTCGATGTAATTCTTTTTGTGGTGTGTTTTTTAAGATCCGATGAATTGTGGGTTTATGATCAAGATTATCTATGAACAATATTTGGTTCTTCTCTGAATTCTTATATGTATGATTTGATATCTTTGCAAGTCTCTTTGAATTATCAGTTTGGTTTGGCCTACTAGATTGATCTTTCTTGCAATGGGAGAAGTGCTTAGCTTTGGGTTCAATCTTGCGGTGTCCTTTCCCGGTGACAGCAGGGGCAGCAAGGCACGTATTGTATTGTTGCCATCGAGGATAAAAAGATGGGGTTTATATCATATTGCTTGAGTTTATCCCTCTACATCATGTCATCTTGCCTAATGTGTTACTATGTTCTTATGAACTTAATACTCTAAATGCATGCTGGATAGCGGTCGATGTGTGGAGTAATAGCAGTATCGTTTCAGTCTACTTGTCGCGGACGTGATGCCTATATACATGATCATGCCTAGATATTTTCATAACTATGCGCTTTTCTATCAATTGCTCGACAGTAATTTGTTCACCCACCGTAGAATTTGCTATCTTGAGAGAAGCCACTAGTGAAACCTATGGCCCCCGGGTCTATTTTCCATCATATCAATCTACCGTCAACTAGCTATTTCTGTCGCCGTTTATTTTTGTAATCTTTACTTTCCAATCTATACCATAAAAATACCAAAAATATTTATCTTATTATCTCTATCAGATCTCACTTTTGCAAGTGGCCGTGATGGGATTGACAACCCCTTTATCGCGTTGGTTGCAAGGTTCTTATTTATTTGTGCAGGTACGAGGGACTTGCGTGTAGTCTCCTACTGGATTGATACCTTGGTTCTCAAAAACTGAGGGAAGTACTTACGCTACTTTGCTACTAGTAGAAAAAGGGCTTATTGTCCCGGTTCGTGAGGGCCTTTTGTCCCGGTTTTTGAACCGGGACTAAAGGGTCGTTACGAATGCCCTAACCCTTTAGTCCCGGTTCTTACACGAACCGGGACAGATGGGCCTCCACGTGGCCGCTGCGCCCAGCCCAGGCCGGCGGGCCTTTGGTCCCGGTTGGTGACACCAACCGGGACCAATAGGCATCCACGCGTCAGCATCTGGCTGGAGCTGAGGTTTTTGTTTTTTTTGAATGGGGCTGATTTAGGGGTTTTGGGGGTTAATTTAGGTTGTTATTAGGTAGCTATTAGAGAGAAGTGTCCTCTCTTATATCTCCGTGCTTGGTTTACCAACGCTACGTACTGCTATGCCTAAACATGGCTTAGATTGAAGTGAAGGCAACATGTGGTGCATGTCGAAAGTAATACTAATCCTAACTTGATCAAGTTTGGATTGTACTACTTTCGACATGCACCACATGCATGTTGCCTTCACTTCAATCCAATCCATGTTCATTTCACCCGCTGATATATAATAACTCTTCATGCGCACATCATGCATCATCATATATAATAACAAGTCCTACTAATCATCATCATACAACTTCTACTCGTTATTAATCACCAGTCATACGATCATCATCCTCATAGTCATCGAACCAACCCTACTTAATTGTTCTTAGCACATGATCATCAGTATTAGGTAGGACCGAAATACCCTCTTTAAGGTAAAATAGCATAAAACAATATAGACCCTCACTCTCCATTGTGGAGAATGGAGATCATCCTGTCTCCAATTCTTGTGCTTCGCTTCCTTTTGCTTCCAAGAACCTCCTTGCGACTGTCCATAAAATAAAGTAGTTTTATTAAATCAACTAAGTTCAACTACTAATTAAGCACTTACTATAAATAAAATAAAGTAGTACTTACTAAAATAAACTACTTCTATAGTAAAATAAAGTAGTTTTATTAAATCAACTAGTTCAACATACTAAGCACTTACTAAAAATAAACTTGTTTAACTAGTTCTATTATATTTAACTAGTTCAACACAATTTTTTTCTAAATATGCACATATATATACATAAATTGACAAAAAACATCTAATTCAACTAATCTAAACTACATGGAAAAACATCTAATTCACCTAATCTAACTAATTTTATTAAACACTTACTAGTATATGTACATGGAAAAATACATATACAAAAAAAATGAAAAAAACGGATTCGGGGGCTCACAGCGGGGCCGGCCGGCTAGGGCGACGGTGGGGGCGGCAACGGCGTCGACGACGACGACGGTGGGGGCGGCGGACGGTGTCAGCGTGCAGAGGATCCGGGCGGGCGCGCGGAGCAGGGCAGGGGCGACGGCGACGGCGTTGGCGGCGGACGACGACGGCGTGGGCGGCGGACGGCGTCGGCGTGGGCTCCGGGGCAGGGGCGACGGCGACGGCGGGGGCGGCGGACGGCGACGGCGTCGGCGTGGCCTCCGGGGCGGGGGCGACTGCGACGGCGTCCGGCAGCCTGGCGGCGTCCTCTCCGCGCGCATCGTCGGGGGCGAACTGCAAGATGCAAACCAAAATTTTCACAAGTTTGCCTTATATACATGAAGCTTTAGTCCCGGTTCTTGTCACGGACCGGGACAAATGCCCCTCTTTGGTCCCTGTTGGTACCACCAACCGGGACCAAAGGCCTCTTTTCAGCAGCCCGAAGGGCGGGAAGCAGAGGGCTTTGTTCCCGGTTGGTGGCACCAACCGGGACTAAAGGGTGGCATTGGTTCCGGTTGGTGCCACCAACCGGGACCAAAGGGGGCATTGGTACCGGTTCGTGGCACCAACCGGGACCAATGTCCTGCGCCTGCCAAAGCCGCGGTGCGGTGGGATGTTTAGTCCCACCTCGCTAGCCGAGGAGCGGCATGACCTGTTTATAAGCCCTGCCCCGCCATCTCCATTAAACTCCTCCGAACTACAGGCCTCTGGGCCTAATCTGGCACTGCTATGCCTATGGGCCTGCTGGGCCTTCTGCGGACCTGAATCCTGGCCCATGGATGGGTTTCTAGTCGTATTCAGGCCGTGGTGGCCCAGTAGGTGGCATTTTTTTTCTTTTTTCCAAGTTATTTTGTTTTCTTTTTTGCTTTATTTATTTTATTTCGTTTCTACTTACAACAAAATACTTATTTATTTTACTTTATTTTGTTTCTAATTACTTATTTATTTTACTTTATGATAATTCTTTTTGCTATTAAAGTTTCTATCAAAAAAAGTTCTTTATGAAAATTCTTTTTGCTTTCAATGATTTTGAACAGAAAATACTTCGATAATTTTAGTTGCATCAATTTTATATGATTTTAGTTTCAATAATACTAGAGGTTTCTTATAATGTTTTGAACGGAAAATTTTATTAAAGTTTATTTTATTTTGTTTCTACTTATATATTTTAATAAAGTTTATATTATTTTGTTTCTAATTACTTATTTATTTTATTTGTTATTTTTCATGCACCATTTTTCATGCATTTACTAATTATTTTGAGCTATAAGACCCTAAAATTGAAAAACATTTCAAATGAACTCTGAAAAGGTTGAAAGTTGGCATGGTATTATCATTTCATCCACATAGCATGTGCAAGAAAGTTGAGAGGGTTACGGCAAAAACTGGATGCACTTCGTG
Organism: Triticum aestivum; assembly: GCF_018294505.1. NCBI lineage: Eukaryota > Viridiplantae > Streptophyta > Magnoliopsida > Poales > Poaceae > Triticum > Triticum aestivum. Next base: position 15,337,832 of record NC_057808.1, on the reverse strand, counting down.
TACAAAAAGGACAATCTCTTTCAAAGTATCAGGATTTCATACGGAAAGTCGTTTGTTTCAAAGGGATTTCATTTTGTCTAAACTTATTTGAACTCCTGACTTTTTGTGTGTTCAAAATGCACCATTTAAAGCCACATCATCATTTTTCAATCCTTTCTGACTTCATTTGTTATTTTTCATGCATTTACTAATTATTTTGAGCTATAAGACCCTAAAATTGAAAAGCATTTCAAATGAACTCTAGTTTGGACACGAGGTGCGTCCAGTTTTCGCCGTGACCCTCTCTACTCTTTTGCACATGCTATGCGGGTGAAATGATGATACCATGCCAAATTCCAACATTTTCAGAGTTCATTTTGTAGCAATTTTCAATTTCACGGTCATTTAGCTCTCTAAACAAATCGGTAAATGACTGAAAAACAGCAAATGATGTCAGAATGTGTTGGAAATTGATGACGTCGCTTTGAATGATGTGTACTAAACGCAAAAATAGTCTGGAGTTCAATTAAGTTTAAAAAACATGAAGTGCCGGTGTAACAGATGAGTTCTCGTCCGAAGCCCTGATACTCCGAAAGAGATTGTCCAGTTTGTACACGAAGTGCGTCCAGTTTTTGTCGTAACCCTCTCTACTCTCTTGCACATGCTATGTGGGTGACATGATGATACCTTGCCAAGTTTCAACATTTCCAGAGTTCATTTTGTAGCGATTTTCAATTTCACGGTCATTTAGCTCTGAAAATAAATCGGTAAATGACTGAAAAACAGCAAATGATGTCAGAAAGTGTTGAAAATTGATGACGTTGCTTTGAATGGTGCCTACTGAACGCAAAAAAAGTGTGGAGTTGTAATAAGTTTAAAAAATGAAGTGCCGGTCTAACAGATGAGTTTTCGTCCGAAACAGGCCCTGATACTTAGAAAGAGATTGTCCAGTTTGTACATGAAGTGCATCCAGTTTTTGCCGTAACACAAGAAGTCCGGAGTTGTAATAAGTTATTAAAAATAAAAAAAAGGCGCCATGCTCGTTAATTAGCTTCAAGCCTTTCGGAATATTGTAGACTGCACTGCACATAGCTCCATGCAGTCTACCTTATTCCTCAAGGCTGGAAGCTAAGCAACGTGAAGGTGAGCATTGCGCCTCTTCTTCATCGTCTCTGCACTTAGGGCTTATAAACCGCTCCTAGTGCCTCTCTCTTCGCGAGGTGGGACTAAAAAACAGCTTAGTAAGAAACTCTAGTACCAGTTCGTGCCACGAACCGGTACTAAAGGTGCTCGTGGGGCCACAGCCTCATTAGTACCGGTTCATGGCACGCACCGGTGCTAAAGGTTCGCAACAAACCGGTACTAAAGAGCTCCTCCAGCCTAGCCATTGGAACCGGCACTAATGGACACATTAGTGCCGGCTCAAAATCAAACCGGCACTAATGTGCTTCACATTTGACCTTTTTTCTACTAGTGACGAGCTCCCATGGAATCGGGTCAAAGCCCAACCAATAGCCCATCTAAATATGCTAAGTGGGCCAAACATATCTTAATAGCCTTTCGGCCTAGGTGGAAATCAATCAAAGGAAGAAGTTGCTCTGCCGAATGCTCTGATGACTCCACATCATCATTTTTCAATCCTTTCTGACTTCATTTGTTATTTTTCATGCATTTACTAATTATTTTGAGCTATAAGACCATAAAATTGAAAAGCATTTCAAATGAACTCTTAAAAGGTTGAAAGTTGGCATGGTATCATCATTTCATCCACATAGCATGTGCAAGAAAGTTGAGAGGGTTACGGCAAAAACTGGATGCCCTTCATGTACAAAACGGACAATCTTTTCCAAAGTATCGGGATTTCATACGGAAACTCGTCTGTTACAAAGGGATTTCATTTTTTAAAACTTATTTGAACTACTGACTTTTTGTGTGTTCAGAATGCACCATTCAAAGCCACATCATCATTTTTCAATCCTTTCTGACTTCATTCGTTATTTTTCATGCATTTACTAATTATTTTGAGCTATAAGACCCTAAAATTGAAAAGGATTTCAAATGAACTCTGAAAAGGTTGAAAGTTTGCATGGTATCATCATTTCATCCACATAGCATGTGCAAGAAAGTTGAGAGGGTCCCGGCAAAAGGTGGATGCACTTCGTGAACAAAATGGACAATCTCTTTCAGAGTATCAGGATTTCATACGGAAACTCGTCTGTTACAAAGGGATTTCATTTTCTTGAACTTAATTGAATTCCTGACTTTTGTGTGTTCAAAATGAACCATTCAAAGCAGAGACTGATTTTGAATGGTGCATATTCAACACACAAAAAGTCTGTAAAGATCGCCAACCCCAACATAAAAAAATGAGCATAGATGCGCCTATAGAGAAAATTCAACCTAAATTCATAATAAATTTCTATGAATTTCAGAGAAACTGTAACGCCCGGATAATTAGGCTACAGTAAAACTCTCCTGATGATGCCATGTCATCTCTGTTACTGTTGCTAATCAAGTGTTAGTTCAAAACATTTCAAATTCAAAAAAATGAATTAGTGACAAACACCCAGAGTTTTCAAAAGTCAAAACAAAAATGTTCGGTGGGTGCCAAATATTGCACTGGTAATTATTTGTGGAGAAAACATTTTTTTAGAAATTGCCTAAGTATTTTAAAGTGAAATAAAACAGAAAATAAAAATAAAGAAAAGAAAAGAAAAAGAACCCCCCCTCACTGGACCAGGCGGCCCAGCTCACAGGCCAGACCGGCCCACCTGGCCCAACTGGCCAACCGCCGGCCTAGCCCCCCTGCCTCGTCTCCCTTCCCTGTTCCCCCGACCCGGGTCGGAACAGGTGCGCGTCGCCACCGGACCTCCCTCGCCGGCATCGAGGAGAGGATAAGGCCGCCACGCACCCGCCTCCCACTCGCCCCCACTCTCGCCCTCGGTTCTTGCGCCTCTCCATCTCCCCTCAGATCCAGGCCGCTCCCTTTCTCCCTACTGTCCGAGCGTGCTCGCCGCCGTTCTCCGTCGTCCCCGCGGCCACCGTCATCGCCCTGCACCCCCGGCATGTTGTAGGCATCCGTCGTCGTCCTCCACGTCGACCGGTGCCCGCCGTTGGAGCCGGGAGGCACCACAGCGCCGGATCCACCTCGTCCCCTTCTGCCTCGGCCGCCGGTGATTCCCATCGACCGCGGCCTCCCTCTGCGCTCCCGTTCACTCACGGGGCCTCCTTGCGCCCGCACGGTGAGCACCACACGTCCTTCCCCTGCCTCCCCCTCGTTCTGCTGTGCATAACATCGCCGCCGTGGACGACCGAACACAGCTCCGCCGTGCCGCTCATCGTCGTCGCTTCCTTCGATGCCATGGACGTCCGAGCACACCATCGTGCTCGGGGCACTCCAGTGGTGCGGCCTGGCGCTTTAGATTGTTTATGCGCGCGCAAGTTCTTCGTTTTCGCCGAGCTACCGTAGACCACCGACGCCGGCGACCTTGCAGCTCCCTGTTCCGGCCATCTTCGGTCGGTCCAGTGGCACCACTCGACGCGCAGCAGCGTCAGCGTTCGAACGCAGGTGAAAACACGTGATTTGGCGCTCTGGAGCGAAGATCCGAGCCTCTCCGGCGAACTCGCCGCCGCGGAGAGCTCGCCGGCGCAACTCCGGCGCCGGCCGCTGACGTGCCACACCTGGGGCCACCCCCTGTGTCACTGCCAGTGGGGCCCCTGGTCCCCTGTTGACCAGTTGACCTGGTCAACTGTGCTGACGCTGGGCAGGCCCCAGCCACTGACGTGCGGGCCCCACCGCTTAATCCCCTAACGAAAATGTTTCAATAATTAAAACTGATTAGTTTAGCTAATTAGTCTATGGCAGGTGGGGCCTACCTGCTAAATATCTTTGTTTAGTTAGTTTTAAAACTCTGTTATCTCTCTGTCTATGGCATGTGGGTCCCACTGGACCCACCTGTCTGGTTTGACTAGTCAACCGCTCTGTTGACTGTTGAGGTCATCAAGACGTCATGCTGACATCATATTCCATTTCTGTTAATATAATTAAAATCAGAAAATGATTAAATATTTAGAAAATCATATAAAATAATCCGTAACTCGGATGAAAATACTTTCTACATGAAAGTTGCTGAGAACGACGAGACGAATCCGGGTACGCAGCCCGGTCGTCCACCACACATCCCTAACATATCGAACTCGCAACTTTCCCCCTCCGGTTCATCTGTCCGAAAACGCGAAACACCAGGAATACTTTCCCGGATGTTTCCCCCCTTTGCCGGTATCACCTAGTACTGCGTTGGGCACACCTAGCATCATGCTTTGTCATGACATGCATCGCCATGCATTTGTTTGCATTGTATCTATTGTTTCGCCCCCCTCTTCTCTCGCTAGACACCGAGACCGACGCCGCTGCCACCCAGTGCGACTACGGTGTTGACGACCCCTCCTTCTCGGCTGAGCTTTCAGGCAAGCCCCCCCCCCTTGATCACCAGATATCGCCTATCCTTCTCTATACTCTTGCATTAGAGAAGTGTAGCATGTTACTGTTTTTCGTTAATCCTATTCTACTGCAAAGCCTGTCTTTGCCACTACTGTTGTTACCTTTACCTGCAATCCTACATGCTTAGTATAGGATGCTAGTTTTCCATCAGTGGCCCTACATTCTTGTCCGTCTGCTGTGCTATACTATCGGGCCGTGATCACTTGGGCGGTGATCACGGGTATATACTTATATACTCTATACATGATACCTGTGGTGACTAAAGTTGGGTCGGCTCGTAGGAGTACCCGCGAGTGGATCTTGTGGCGGAGCAACAGGGCAGGTTGAGACCACCTAGGCGAGAGGTGGGCCTAGCCCTGGAAGGCGTCCGCGGTTACTTCAAAATAACACGCTTAACGAGTTCTTGGTATTTGATCTGAGTCTGGCCATTTGGTCTATATGCACTAACCAACTACGTGGGAACAGTTATGGGCACTCGACGTCGTGGTATCGACCGAAGCCTTCGTGACGTCAGCGACTGTGCGGCGCGCGCCAAATTGGAGTGGAACACCTACTAGGCTAGGTCTTCTTTCGGCTGCCCTCGCAACGTGCAGGTGTGCAATGGGCGATGGGCCCAGACCCCTGCGCCATAGGATTTAGACCAGCGTGCTGACCTCTCTGTTGTGCCTAGGTAGGGCTGCGACGTGTTGATCTTTCGAAGCCGGGCATGACCCAGAAAAGTGTGTCCGGCCAAATGGGATCGAGCGTGTTGGGTTATGTGGTGCACCCCTGCAGGGAAGTTTATCTATTCGAATAGCCGTGTCCCTCGGTAAAATGACGACCCGGAGTTGTACCTTGACCTTATGACAACTAGAACCGGACACTTAATAAAATACACCCTTCCAAGTGCCAGATACAACCCGGTGATCGCTCTCTAACAGGGCGACGAGGAGGGGATCGCCGGGTAGGATTATGCTATGCGATGCTACTTGGAGGACTTCAATCTACTCTCTTCTACATGCTGCAAGATGGAGGCTGCCAGAAGCGTAGTCTTCGACAGGACTAGCTATCCCCCCCTTATTCTGGCATTCTGCAGTTCAGTCCACCGATATGGCCCTTTACACATATACCCATGCATATGTAGTGTAGCTCCTTGCTTGCGAGTACTTTGGATGAGTACTCACGGTTGCTTTCTTCCCTCTTTTCCCCCTTTCCTTTCTACCTGGTTGTCGCAACCAGATGCTGGAGCCCAGGAGCCAGACGCCACCGTCGACAACGACTCCTACTACACCGGAGGTGCCTACTACTACGTGCAGCCCGCTGACGACGACCAGGAGTAGTTAGGAGGATCCCAGGCAGGAGGCCTGCGCCTCGTTCGATCTGTATCCCCGTTTGTGCTAGCCTTCTTAAGGCAAACTTGTTTAACTTATGTCTGTACTCAGATATTGTTGCTTCCGCTGACTCGTTTATGATCGAGCACTTGTATTCGAGCCCTCGAGGCCCCTGGCTTGTATTATGATGCTTGTATGACTTATTTATGTTTTAGAGTTGTGTTGTGATATCTTCCCGTGAGTCCCTGATCTTGATCGTACACGTTTGCGTGCATGATTAGTGTACGATTAAATCGGGGGCGTCACAAGTTGGTATCAGAGCTGACTGCCTGTAGGAATCCCCCTTTCCACACTCCTTGGTCGAAGTCTAGTCTAGATATTACAAAACTTTTACTAACATGGATGTGTGTCTTACAGGCCCATGTCGCCATTGGGTGGTACTAGGATCTTTTACTCCTCGACCTTTACTCTGGGACTCTGAACTCTCTTCTACTCGGGTTAAACGAATTTACTAACTCTAACACTAGGATCCTGTGACCACATTCACCCCAAAGTTGGATAAGCCATAGTTATTTCTTAGAATAGTATTTTGAACAATTCCCACACTGTCATTTATCTCCTTTGAAACATCTTTGCTTTCAGATGGAACCCACGAGGCAGGTCGTGCGCCACACGACGGCCGTTGGTGCCTCGGGATCACCTGCTGTGCTAGCTGAGATGATGACCTATCTGGGTTATCGCTGGCACCCTGAGTACACCGTCTACGAGGAGTACCAGACTTTAACCAGGAGCAGTACCGTGCCATCGTCCACCTCTACTCTCGGGAGTATGACTCCACTACTGTGTTGCACACCGCTCATGGTGTTGGAGTGACCATCGATATGGCTGTCCACGATGCTGCTTATGCTGCTCTGACACGTCTTCGTGGAGAGTATCGGGAGTTGGACACCTCCCCTTTCAGGCACATTGCTATCGCATCTGATGTTGGTGCGGAGGGATACTATACTGCTGCCTACTCCACTGTCACCCGAGAGCCCTTCTACCATCAGAACCTGGTTCTGCATGCTGATGGGCTGGATCGAGCTAACCGAGCTCTTCGCCACGAGTTGTACACCACCCGTCAGCACCTTTACCGTGCTCTGACGCTGTTGCACCCCTTTGTCCGATCTAGAGAGCTGCCCCGTTCTGCGATCTACCCAGCCAGGACTGTGATGCCCCAGGGTGTCGGCTGGCCAGATGTGGGAGGCTACTCTCCCGCACTTGGTCCTCTTCTGCCACCTGAGCGTCAGGTTCTGCACCAGAGTATTCGCGGACCCCAGGTTGCTGACGTGGAGTTCCCGATGCGACACTACCAGCTTTCAGGGTACACCTACCTCCACAGTACCTCTTGGGACTGATGTAGGCTTGCTTGTTAGTGTTAGATGCATTCACCGCGAGCCTGTGTGACGCCTATGGTGTTTTAGTCTATGTACTGAACTCTATGCATGACCCCTTTTGTAAATTATGCCGACTACTATGTAGTAGCTATCGTGCTCCTTTCATTATGCATGTTTCATCATGAATGATTCTTGTCTTTGCAAATTTCTCAATGATGAACTACCCCTGTTATATATTAGCAGGATGGTTAGACCAGGTGGTCGTGGTAGTGGTGGAAATGCCCCACCACCACCTGAGTACATGGCTGGTATGATCCAACAGTTCGAACTGAACCGCCAATTCATGGAAAATATGATGGCTCAGTTTTCTCGCCCCAATATGGACCAGCAGCCAACCCCAGTAACTCTGCAGGATTTCATGCGCCTCAACCCAACTGTCTACCGCAGCTCAACTCAGCCTCTGGATGCTGATGACTGGCTCCGTGACATCACCTATGAGATGGAGTCTGCCGATGTAGCCCCTACCAGCTATGTCACCTTTGCTTCCTTCTTCTTGAAGGGACCCGCAGCTCAATGGTGGGACAGCCACAGGCGTACTCTGCCAGCTGGAACAATCATCACCTGGCCAGACTTCCAAGCTGCTTTCCGTGCCCGCTTCATTCCTCAGGGAGTCATGGACCGGAAGAAGCGTGAGTTCCGCAACCTCACCCAAGGCAACAAAACTGTTGAAGCTTATCAGCGGGAGTTTCTGGACTTGTCTCGCTATGCTGAAGAGGACATTGCAACTGATGCACGCAGACAGGAGAAGTTCCGTGATGGCCTTCAAGCTGACATCAAGCTCGCACTTCTAGTGCATGACTTTACTGATTTCGCCACCTTGGTGAACAAGGCCATCAATGTCGAAACTGGTCTGCAGGAATACCAGAGCTCTCACAGGCGCAACCGTGACACGGGCTCATCTTCGGGCCCGCCCTCACAGAAGCGTAAGATATGGATTCCCAACAGCATGTACCAGCCAACTGCACCTGCCCCAAGGCAGACCTATGCTGCACCTCGTCTGCCTACTCCTCCAACTAGGCAGCCAAGGCTTCCAGCACCACCACCCCGAGCTCCTGCACCCACTCCCAATAATGGTTTGTGCTTCAGGAGTGGTCAACCAGGACACAATGCTAGAGAATGCAACCAGAACCAGAATCAACTGGCCCTTCCAGCAACTGGCCATGGAAGCAACCAGCCCCGCAGCAAAAATGCCAAGTCTTATGGTCGTGTTCATGCCAACCACGTTGATCTCAATGAAGCTCAAGACCAGCCTGCTACTGTGATGGGTACACTCCTCGTAAATTCAGTACCAGCATCCGTTTTATTTGATACAGGTGCATCACATTCATTCATGTCAGAAGATTTTGCATTCATGCATGCCATTAAAAGCGAAGACATGAATGCTTCACTATTAGTACACACCCCTGCGGGCCAATGTCGAACCTCCATGATTTGCAACGACGTCCCCGTTGAAATCGAAGGACTGGAATTTCTTGTCTCTCCCATCGTATTGAAGTCCTGTAGCATTGATCTCATTCTGGGAATGAATTGGTTAAAAGCGCATACTGCTTCAATCGTTTGCGCCACTAAGACCGTCCATCTGCTACACCCTTCAGATGAAATAGTTACTTACCAAGCTCATCTGGTGCAAAATGCCATGGCAAGGCTCTATGCATTGAATGCATTGAACGCTGCACCACTCGAGGGCATTGAAAACATTCCCGTCGTGCATGAATTCCTCGACGTCTTTCCTGAAGAACTTCCAGGGATTCCCCTTACTAGAGCTGTCGAATTCATCATCGACTTGAAACTAGGCACCACTCCTATAGCCAAACGACCCTACAAGATGCCGCCACATGAACTCCTTGAGCTTAAGGAGGAAATCGACAAATCTCTTCGCAAAGGATTCATTCGCCCAAGTTGCTCTCCTTGGGGAGCACCTTCTCTCTTTGTCAACAAGAAGGATGGGATAAACCGATTAGTTCAAGACTACCGTCCTATAAACCAAGCTACCATTCAAAATAAATACCCTCTTCCTCGGATCAATGATCTGTATGATCAACTGGCTGGTTCGTCAATGTTCTCTAAGCTTGACTTGAGGTTGGGTTACCACCAGATCCGTGTTCGCGAAGAGGATATCCCAAAGACCGCCTTCGTGACTCGATATGGTTCATACGAGTACACCGTCATGTCTTTCGGTTTAACCAATGCTCCAGCCACCTTCTCTCGTCTGATGAACTATATATTCATGGATTACCTCGACAAGTTCGTCATGGTTTATCTGGATGATATCCTAGTATTTTCCAAGAACGAAGAGGAACATGCTGAACATCTTCGTCTTGTGCTGGAAAAGCTACGAGAGCATCAACTATATGCCAAGTTCTCCAAATGTGAATTCTGGCTACCCAAAGTAACCTATCTTGGGCATGTCATCTCTAAGGATGGTATTGCCGTCAACCCTGAACGAGTCCAGGCTATCCTTGATGGGACTCCTCCCAAGAACGTTAAGCAAGTCAGAAGTTTTCTCGGTCTCGCCAGCTATTGCCGTCGATTCGTCGAGAACTTCTCCAAGATCGCCAGGCCTCTGACTAACCTGTTGCATAAGGGCGTTAAGTTCCAATGGACAGGCAAATGTCAGGCAAGTTTCCAGGCACTCAAAGACAAGTTGACTTCTGCCCCAGTTCTAGCTCCACCTGATACTAAGAAGGACTTCGTCATTTACTGTGACGCTTCCCGTCAAGGATTAGGCTATGTCCTAATGCAAGACCGCAAAGTTATTGCTTATGCCTCTCGGCAATTGCGCCCTCACGAAGAGAACTACCCAGTTCACGACATCGAACTTGCTGCTGTCATCCATGCGCTGGAGCTGTGGCGACATTACCTTCTTGGTAATCATTGCGAGATCTTCATTGACCACCAAAGTCTGAAGTATCTGTTTACTCAGCCAGACCTGAACCTCCGTCAGCAGAGATGGATGGAGATTGTTGCAGACCTTCACTTGGGTATTTCCTATACGCCAGGCAAGGCTAATGTAATGGCTGATGCCTTGAGCCGCAAGTCTTACTGCAACCACCTCCAGGTTCACAAAGTTCAGCCCTCGCTTGTTGAAGAATTCAGAAAGCTGAACCTCCATATTGTTCCTTCGGGTGCGCTCACTCCCCCTCCTAAGGAGTTTCGCAAGATCAACCTCTGTGTTGTTTCCCAGGGTTCCCTCAATACCCTGGCTATCGAACCAGATCTCTTGGACTCCATCCAGAGAATACAGGGATATGACTCTGAAGCCCACAAGATTAAGCGCTACCTCGCAGAAGGAAAGCCCTCATTCTTCACTATTGCTGATGATGGCACTTTGTACTTCAAGGGCCGCCTAGTGGTGCCATGTGCAGAGAAAAACCTGGATATGACTCAGGAAGTTATGAAAGAAGCTCATGATACGCCTCTATGTATCCATCCTGGTAGTACAAAGATGTACCAAGACATCCGTCAGAGATTCTGGTGGTCTAATATGAAGCAAGATATTGCTCGTTATGTTGCTGAGTGTGACGTTTGCTGTCGTATCAAAGCAGAACATCAAAGGCCTGCTGGAACTCTGCAACCTATCTCTATTCCTGAATGGAAATGGGACCATGTTGAGATGGACTTCGTCACTGGATTTCCCAAATCACAGAAAGGTAATGATGCAATTCTTGTCGTCATTGACCGGCTTTCTAAGGTTGCACATTTTTTGGCAGTCAAAGAAACGATCACTGCTAGTCAGCTGGCAACGCTCTATATGTCCAGGGTTGTTTCACTCCACGGTATCCCATTGGTTATCAGCTCAGACCGTGGCAGCTTATTCACTTCAAGATTCTGGGAAAGTTTCCAAGAAGCTATCACTACTAGGAAAAGGCCTACTAGTGGCGCACCAGTTTTGCCTACTAATGGCGCACTACTGGTAAGCCACTAGTACCACGCCGCTAGTATTTTTTACTAATGGCGCACCACTGGTGCGCCATTAGTATCTGGTATACTAATGGCGCACCAGGCATTGCGCCATTAGTATAGGCCACGGTGCGCCATTAGTATGCCTTCCTGGGGGCCATACTTACCCATGTGCTTTGCCATACTAATGGCGCACTGCGGGGTGATGCGCCATTAGTATCCTTTGGCATACTAATGGCGCACGTTGGGGTGATGGGCCATTAGTATGTATATTAGGGATTATTTTTTTTCTTTTCTGATATTTGCACAGATTAGAAAATATATTATTGGACAGAATATAGACAGCACCACACAGCAACAACAGATTTATCGAATACAATAGAAGATTAGTCTCCGAATACAATTCATCATATTAGTCTCCGAATTTCAAATACCGAACAAAGTTATAACATTACAAGTCTCGCAACCGCGAGTAGCAAGTTTGTCAAAAGTAATACTAATCCTAACAAGTCCTACTAATCATCATCATACAACTTCTACTCGTTATTAATAACAAGTCATACGATCATCATCCTGATAGTCATCGAACCAACCCTACTTAATTGTTCTTAGCACATGATCATCAGTATTAGGCAGGACCTGAATACCCTATTTAAGGTAAAATAGCATAAAACAATATAGACCCTGACTCTTCATTATGGAGAATGGAGATCATCCTGTCTCCAATTCTTTCGCGGCGCTTCCTTTTGCTTCCAAGAACCTCCTTACGACTATCCATACATTTTTTCCATTCTCTGTTTAGCATGTCTCCACTTCTTCTAGAAATCCGGTATGGACAGTTGAGATTCGTAGGATGACCTGGATATATGTTCAAAACACGAAGGCTGCCATTCTGATACATCAAATGAGGCACACAATCCTCTGGGATTCTTTGTTGAAAAACATAGTAATAACTTCATAGTTAGCAATGATGTACTAGTTTTAGAAGTATGCAAAAGATGCACGGATGTCGTAATAGTAAAAAATCTTACCAGGGTATCTCCATGGTAGTTACCATAGGTCAACACGTGCACTAGTGGCACGTATTGACCATAATGTTGAGGAGTTTGATTGTAGATATTGTAATTCTCAAGATCAGTACAAAATCCGACCAGATGATTTTTCTCCTGATAAGTTAACTCGGAGCCATCGGTGTAGTGGGTTTTTTCTACCATGTTCCGCACATTTTTTGAACAATCAAAATAAGCTGTCAATGGAAATAAGTTGTCAACTATTTTGAAATAAACAATATAAATTATTTAATAATTAACTATGTTTGAGAAACTCACATAGCGGTAGAACTGGAGGCGTATCAACAAGGACCCAAATGTCCATATTGTCTTGGTCGATGTCAGGATCACCAAGATCCATGGTGACAAGCATACCCTCATCAAAACCATACATCTTGCAAAATGCTTCCCAATTTTTGCAACCAAAATGGGTTACGCTCTCAGCATTATATAGATTTACTTCAAAATCCACATCATGATGTGTCCTTAGGTGAATTTTCTTCGTTTCAAAATTTTCATGATCTTCAAAATCCATCCTCTCCAAGACATAGCGTCTTGCATGGCATGGGATAAACTATACTCGAATTGTAAAAGATGAAATTACACGTTGAAATAGTTGAAGTCATGCTTAATTATGAAAAAAACACTTGTCGTCGTTGGGTACCGTTTCAACTTCGAAGGTCTCCTCGAGCTTAATGCTGAAGCGCCGATCATCGTCCAGGTGAGGCCTGTCGCACAGACCTCGACCGTCGTGGCACCAGTCGCACTCCCCCGGGAGACTTTTGTCGTCCGATGACGACATTTCCTATGTTCATAATTCAAAACTACATCATCTCTGTTGGGTCCAATAAGATAATCCACAGTGTGGTGAAAACACGCCCTTCGAACTGGTTTGAGCAATTGGTGAATGGAGATGGTCTAAGATTTTCAGTAGTAAGAAGTGAAGTGGTAATTTTGAGAGCAAATGGTTAGGATGAGTGGTTCCTCTTTCCTGTTTAGCTTTACAGTAGAATATTGTTAGTCATGCACACTTGTGCATTTTCAGCCAGGCCCAGTGGAGTTGGCCTAAACACATTTCTTTCTTTAAGCCTGCTACATCCATCTCAAGTATTTATGGTCAAGGGTTCGCAGGGCCATCCAAATAGAATATGTGGTATGGGCTTTTTTAGTAGGTCATCCTACCAGATTAGGGTTTATCGATGACGAGCAACTGACATTAGTAATAACTATGAGTAGATATCACACTTCTATATGTATAACACAAGAGGCAGTTGATCCTACTTAATTAAGTACTAAGATACCCCGGCCCATGCATTAGTCGCAAGTGCCCCATATGTCCTATTTTTGGCAAAGTCATGCTAAAATTCACGGAAAATTTAAGCATGACCTTTGCTGAAAATAGGACATATGGAGTACCCGAATTTGCCGGAACGGAAGTTAATCGACATTTCGGCAAACTCAAGGGCCTCTCGGGGTACAGCAGCAGCATCACAAGTTGACAAAATTCCCAAGTAGTACAGCAGCAGCATCACACGTAGTACCAATGAACATATAGTCCAGCACATTATGAATTTCGATAAATGACAGCAAGTTAACCCATTCTGAACATATAGTACCAATGAACATATAGTCCAGAACATATTGTCCAGTAGCAACATCTATTTACATTACTTCTGATATAACCTTGCAGTGTTCTTACACCTTGTAAAATGTATAGCGGTGTCATCTACTGTCCATAATACTCCCTCCGACAAACTTGAGACAAGTTTTTTCGGGCAAAGGGAGTATCATATAAAGAAATAGACCCCTCTACCACATCATAATGATCTGCTAGAGCAGAACACTTGCAACACAGTCTACACTGCACGTGGTACATTTCTGCAAGTAGAAACACAAGCACCACTCATGGACAAGTAGTAAAGCATTGATGTATATAGCAGCAGTAGTAAATTAGATTGTACCACTCATGGTACATTTCTGCAAGTAGAAACACAAGCACCACTCAGAGCAATGGAGAGGAAAATCTGACAATAACTTAACTGAAACCAAAGAAAGACCAAGCAAACTATTGCAAGTACAGTACACTAACTACTTGCTAACCAAAGAAAGACCGGTTAACTAACCATAGTAGTAGATGAACATCTATAGTAGTAGGAAACTCTAGAATTGGGGAATTCCCAATTTACACAACATAACACCACATGTACTAGAACATCAACTACATAGAGCAAACACACAGAGGCCAACAACAGCATGAGATGCATAACACCAAGACCAAGAATACATGGCCAGTTCACAATAATATACTAACTCTTCAGTTACTATCACAGTTAAATCTTCGTGTAAATTACATCAATTTTAAAATCAGCACAACTACAAAACCTACACATTGACAACTACCCAGTGAATCACATTGTAAATTCAATGAACTTGCAGTTGAAGAAACCATCAAAAAGCAAGATTCAGACTGGAAAAGAAAACAATCAGAGATGGGGGACAGGGGAGAGGGAGGGCAGACGCTGGCAGCCGGAGGGGTGGGAAGGGGATGAGCATACCTGCGCTGGACGCCGGTGGGTAGGGCTAGAGCTCACCCCGGTTCTGCTCGATGATGGAGTTCGTCCGATCCTGCAGAGAGAAGGGAAGGTGGAGGAGTCCGTCAAACGGAGCCATAAAGAGATGTGGGGCGGCGGGAATGGAGGGGAGGAGGGAGGTCGAGGTGGACGCCGGCGGGTCAGGAGGGATTTACCTGGCCGCCGCTCGATTTGGCGCGTGGAAGACGAGGTTGGGCGGTGGGTAGACGGGCACCTTGGCGTGCAGGCGCTTGTAATCGAAGAGGAAGACGGCGGCAGTCCTCCTGGGCGCCTCGGTTGGTCGTGGGGAGGCTGGCGGCCACGTGCTTCGCGGGTCGGCGCGGGGGCGGCGGCGCGGGGGAGCTGCAGTGGTGGGGGGCGCGGGGGCGCGGCGGCGGCGGCGCGGGGGAGCTGCAGTGGTGGGGGGCGCGGGGGCGGCGGGGGTGGAGTCGGGCGGGGGTCGGGGCGGCGGCGTCGTGGGTCAGGTGAGCGCGCGGGTGGACTGGCGAGGGAGAGGGAGGAATTAGCTAAGGGGGAAACTTACTAATGGCGCACCCCGAAGCGGTGCGCCATTAGAATGTTTTTTTTACATAGCAATGGCGCACCCACGATCCGTGCGCCATTAGTAATCTTTTTTTATATAGAAATGGCGCACCAGCCAGAGGTGCGCCATTAGTAATCTTTTATATATATATAGTAATCTTTTTTATTATTACATTTTGTTGCATCTAATAATTTTTTAGAAAATGAATATGAAAATGAAACAGTAATAATTTTTTATAAAAACAGTAATAATTTTTTAAAAAATATCATCAAATTTGTTATTTGAAAATATTTATGAATATGAAAAAATATCATCAAATTTATTATTTGAAAATGTCATCAAATTTATTATTGGAAAATATCATCAAATTTTTTATTTGAAAATATAATCAAATTTTTTTTTTGCAATTTTAGTTGCATTCATTTGTGACGGTAGAGCGTGTTGGGTAACGTAGCGGAAATTCAAAATTTTTTACGCATCACCAAGATCAATCTATGGAGTAATCTGGCAATGAGGGGAAGGGGAGTGCATCTACATACCCTTGTAGATCGCGATGCGGAAGCGTTGCAAGAACGCGGATGAAGGAGTCGTACTCGTAGCGATTCAAATCGCGGTTGATTCCGATTTAAGCGCCGAACCACGGCGCCTCCGCGTTCAACACACGTGCAGCCCGGTGACGTCTCCCACGCCTTGATCTAGCAAGGAGAGAGGGAGAGGTTGGGGAAGACTCCGTCCAGCAGCAGCACGACGGCGTGGTGGTGGTGGAGGAGCGCGGTACTCTAGCAGGGCTTCGCCAAGCACTGCGAGAGACGAGGAGGGAGAGGGGTAGGGCTGCGCCAAGAGAGAGATGTTCTCATGTCTATGGCAGCCCCAAAACCCCCACTATATATAGGGGAGGGAGAGGGGCTGCGCCCCCATCTAGGGTTCCCCCCCCCAAGGGGCGCGGCCAGCCCTAGATGGGAGTTGGAGGGGCGGCCAAGGGGGGAGAGAGGGGGCGCACCACTAGGTGGGCCTTAGGCCCATCTGAGCCTAGGGTTTCCCCTTTTCCCCCTTCCCTGAGCCTTGGGCCCCTTGTGGGAGGCGCACCAGCCCACCTAGGGGCTGGTCCCTTCCCACACTTGGCCCACGCAGCCCTCTGGGGCCGGTGGCCCCACCTGGTGGACCCCGGGACCCTCCCGGTGGTCCCGGTACGTTACCGATAGCACCCGAAACTTTTCCGGTGACCAAAACAGGACTTCCCATATATAAATCTTTACCTCCGGACCATTCCGGAAGTCCTCGTGACGTCCGGAATCTCATCCGGGACTCCGAACAACATTTGGTAACCACGTATATCTATTCCCTATAACCCTAGCGTCATCGAACCTTAAGTGTGTAGACCCTACGGGTTCGGGAACCATGCAGACATGACCGAGACGTTCTCCGGCCAATAACCAACAGCGGGATCTGGATACCCATGTTGGCTCCCACATGTTCCATGATGATCTCATCGGATGAACCATGATGTCAAGGATTCAATCAATCCCGTATACAATTCCCTTTGTCTACCGGTATAGTACTTGCCCGAGATTCGATCGTCGGTGTCCCGATACCTTGTTCAATCTCGTTACCGGCAAGTCTCTTTACTCGTTCCGTAAAACATCATCCCGTGATCAACTCCTTGGTCACATTGTGCACATTATGATGATGTCCTACCGAGTGGGCCCAGAGATACCTCTCCGTTTACACGGAGTGACAAATCCCAGTCTCGATTCGTGCCAACCCAACAGACACTTTCGGAGATACCTGTAGTGCACCTTTATAGCCACCCAGTTACGTTGTGACGTTTGGTACACCCAAAGCATTCCTACGGTATCCGGGAGTTGCACAATCTCATGGTCTAAGGAAATGATACTTGACATTAGAAAAGCTTTAGCAGACGAACTACACGATCTTGTGCTAGGCTTAGGATTGGGTCTTGTCCATCACATCATTCTCCTAATGGTGTGATCCCGTTATCAACGACATCCAATGTCCATGGTCAGGAAACCGTAACCATCTATTGATCAACGAGCTAGTCAACTAGAGGTTTACTAGGGACATGGTGTTGTCTATGTATCCCCACATGTATCTGAGTTTCCTATCAATACAATTTTAGCATGGATAATAAACGATTATCATGAACAAGGAAATATAATAATAACCAATTTATTATTGCCTCTAGGGCATATTTCTAACAGTCTCCCACTTGCACTAGAGTCAATAATCTAGTTCACATCGCCATGTGATTAATACCCAAGAGTTCACATCACCATGTGAATGTAATGAATCCAACACCCATGGGGTTTGTTCATATCTTGCTTGTGAGAGAGGTTATTAGTCAACGGGTCTGAACCTTTTAGATCCGTGTGTGCTTTACGAAATATCTATGTCATCTTGTGGATGCAGCTACCACGCGCTACTTGGAGCCATTTCAAATAACTGCTCTACTATATGAATCCGGTTTACTACTCAGAGTCATCCGGATTAGTGTCAAAGTTTGCATCGACGTAACCGTTTACGACGAACTCCTTTTCACCTCCTTAGTCCACTAGATACTAAAGATAAGTTCGACCGCTGTCATGTGATCCATTCCCGGATCACTATTGTACCCCTTGACCAACTCATGGCAAGGCACACTTCATGTGCGGTACACAGCATAGCATACTGTAGAGCCTACGTCTAAAGCATAGGGGACGACCTTCGTCCTTTCTCTCTCTTCTGCTGTGGTCAGGTCTTGATCTTACTGAATACTCACACCTTGTAGCACAGCCAAGAACTCCTTCTTTGCTGATCTATTTTGAACTCCTTCAAAAACTTGTCACGGCATGTATTCATTTGAAAGTACTATTAAGCGTTTTTTATCTATCCTTATAGATCTTGATGCTCAATGTTCAAGTAGCTTAATCCAGGTTTTCCATTGAAAAACACTTTTTCAAATAACCCTGTGTGCTATCCAGAAATTTTACATCATCTCTGATCAACAATATGTCAACAACATATACTCATCAGAAATTCTATAGTGCTCCCACTCACTTCTTTGGAAATACAAGTTTCTCATAAACTTTGTATAAACCCAAAATCTTTGATCATCTCATCAAAGCGTACATTCCAACTCCGAGATGCTTATTCCAGTCCTTAGAAGGATTGCTGGAGCTTTGCACACTTGTTAGCATCTTTCAGGATTGACAAAAACCTTCTGGTTGTATCACATACAACCTTTCCTCAAGAAAATCGTCGAGGAAACAATGTTTTGACATCCTATGTGCAAGACTGCTAATACAATTCCAACAGACTCTTAGCATCGCTACGAGTGAGAAAGTCTCATCGTAGTCAACTCCTTGAACTTGTCGGAAAACATCTTAATGACAAGCCGAGCTTTCTTAATGGTGACACTTACCATCATTGTCTGTCTTCCTTTTAAAATCCATCTGCACCCAACAGCCTTACGACCATCAAGTATTTCTTCCAAAGTCTACATTTTGCTTTTATACATGGATCCTCTCTCGGATTTCATGGCCTCGAGCCATTCGTCGGAATCCGGGCCCACCATCACTTCTCCATAGCTCGTAGGTTCATTGTTGTCTAGCAACATGACTTCCAAGACAGGATTACATACCACTCTGAAGTAGTACGCATCCTTATCAACCTACGAGGTTTGGTAGTGACTTGATCCGAAGTTTCATGATCATATCATAAGCTTCCACTTCAATTGGTGTAGGTGCCACAGGAACAACTTCCTGTGCCCTGCTACACACTAGTTGAAGTTATGGTTCAATAACCTCATCAAGTCTCCACCATCCTCCCACTCAATTCCTTCGAGAGAACTTTTCCTCGAGAAAGGACTCATTTCTAGAAGCAATTACTTTTGCTTCCAGATCTGAAATAGGAGGTATACCCAACTGTTTTGGGTATTCTATGAAGATGAATTTATCCGCTTTGGGTTCGAGCTTATTACCCTGAAACTTTTTCACATAAGCATCGCAGCCCCAAACTTTTAAGAAACGACAACTTAGGTTTCTCTAAATGGTGTCGTCTCAACGGAATTGCGTGGTGCCCTATTTAAAGTGAATGCGGTTGTCTCTAATGCCTAACCCATAAACGATAGTGGTAATTCGATAAGAGACATCATGGTATGCACCATATCCAATAGGGTGCAGTTATGATGTTCGGACACACCATCACACTATGGTGCTCCAAGCGGTATTAGTCGTGAAACAATTTCCACAATTTCTTAATTGTGTGCCAAACTCGTAACTCAGATATCTCTATGATCATATCATAGACATTTTATCCTCTTGTCACAACGATCTTCAACTTCACTCTGAAATTACTTGAACCTTTGAATAATTCAGACTTGTGTTTCATCAAGTAAATACACTCAGCATCTACTCAAATCATCTGTGAAGTAAGAACATATCGATATCCACTGCGTGCCTCAGCACTCATTGGACTGCACCCATCAAATGTATTACTTCCAACAAGTTGCTCTCTTGTTCCATCTGACTGAAAACGAGGCCTTTCAGTCATCTTGCCCATGTGGTATGATTTGCATGTCTCAAGTGATTCAAAATCAAGTGAGTCCAAACGATCCATCTGCATGGAGTTTCTTCATGCATATATACCAATAGACATGGTTCGCATGTCTCAATCTTTTCAAAAACGAGTGAGTCCAAAGATCCATCTACATGGAGCTTCTTCATACGTTTTATACCAATATGACTCAAACGGCAGTGCCACAAGTATGTGGTACTATCATCACTATTTAATATCTTTTGGTACGAACATGTGTATCACTGCGATCGAGATTCATTTTAGGTGCAAGACCATTGAAGGTATTATTCAAATAAACAGAGTAACCATTATTCTCCTTAAATGAATAACCGTATTGCGATAAACATAATCCAATCATGTTTATGCTCAACGCAAACACCAAATAACAATTATTTAGGTTTAACACCAATCTCGATGGTAGAGGGAGCATGCGATGCTTGATCACATCAACCTTGGAAACACTTCCAACACATATCGTCATCTCACCTTTAGCTAGCCTCCGTTTATTCCGCGGCTTTTATTTCGAGTTACTAACACTTAGTAACCGAACCGATATCTAATACCCTGGTGCTGCTAGGAGTACTAGTAAAGTACACATTCATATAATGTATATCCAATATACTTCTGTCGACCTTGCCTGCCTTCTCATCTACCAAGTATCTAGGGTAGTTCTGCTTCAGTGACCATTCCCCTCATTACAGAAGCACTTAGTCTCGGGTTTGGGTTCAACCTTGGGATTCTTCACTAGAGCAGCAAATGATTTGCTATTTCATGAAGTATCCCTTTTGCCCTTGCCCTTCTAGAAACTAGTGGTTTTACTAACCATCAACAATTGATGCTCCTTCTTGATTTCTACTTTCGCGGTGTCAAACATCGCGAGTTGCTCAAGGATCATCATGTCTATCCCTGATATGTTATAGTTCATCACGAAGCTCTAATAGCTTGGTGGCAGTGACTATGGAGAACCATCACTTTCTCATCTGGAAGATTAACTCCCACTCGATTCAAGTGATTGTAGTATTCAGACAATCTGAGCACATGCTCAACGATTGAGCTTTTCTCCCTTAGTTTGCAGGCTTAAGAAACTTGTCAGAGGTCTCATACCTCTTGACGTGGGCATTAGTCTGAAATCCCAATTTCAGTCTTCGGAACATCTCACATGTTCTGCGACGTTTCAAAAACGTCTTTGGTGCCACAATTCTAAACCGTTAGCATTACGCACTGAACTATCACGTAGTCATAAAAACGTGTATGTCAGATGTTTCGCAACATCTACAGACGACGCTGAGGTTCAGCGCACCGAGCGGTGCATTAAGGACATAAGCCTTCTGTGCAACAATGAGGACAATCCTCAGTTTACGGACCCAGTCCGCACAATTGCTACTATCAACTTTCAACTAAATTTTCTCTAGGAACATATCTTAAACAGTAGAACTATAGCGTAAGCTATGACATAATTTGCAAAGACCTTTTGACTATGTTCATGATAATTAAGTTCATCTGATTATTTCATGAACTCCCACTCAGATAGACATCCCTCTAGTCATCTAAGTGATACATGATCCGAGTCAAACTAGGCCGTGTCCGATCATCACGTGAGACGGACTAGTCATCATCGGTGAACATCTCCATGTTGATCGCATCTACTATACGACTCATGTTCGACCTTTCGATCTCTTGTGTTCCGAGGCCATGTCTGTACATGCTAGGCTCGTCAAGTCAACCTAAGTGTTTCGCATGTGTTCCGAGGCCATGTCTGTACATGCTAGGCTCGTCAACACCCGTTGTATTCGAACGTTAGAATCTATCACACCCGATCATCACGTGGTGCTTCAAAACAACGAACCTTCGCAACGGTGCACAGTTAGGGATCATCTTATTTATGCTACCGTCGTTCTAAGCAAATAAGATGTAAACATGACAAACATCACATGCAAATCATAAAGTGACGTGATATGGCCAATATCATCTTGCGCCTTTGATCTCCATCTTCGAGGCGCGGCATGGTCACCTTCGTCACCGGCATGACACCATGATCTCCATCATCGTGTCTTCATGAAGTTGTCTCGCCAACTATTTCTTCTACTACTATGGCTAACGGTTAGCAATAAAGTAAAGTAATTACATGGCGTTTTCATTGACACGCAGGTCATACAATAAATTAAGACAACTCCTATGGCTCCTGCCGGTTGTCATACTCATCGACATGCAAGTCGTGATTCCTATTACAAGAACATGATCAATCTCATACATCACATATATCATTCATCACATCCTTTTGGCCATATCACATCACATAGCATACCCTCCAAAAACAAGTTAGACGTCCTCTAATTGTTGTTGCATGTTTTACGTGGCTGCTATGGGATTCTAGCAAGAACGTTTCTTACCTACGCAAAAGCCACAATGTGATATGCCAATCTCTATTTACCCTTCATAAGGACCCTTTTCATCGAATCCGATCTGACTAAAGTGGGAGAGACAGACACCCGCTAGCCACCTTATGCAACTAGTGCATGTCAATCGGTGGAACCTGTCTCACGTAAGAGTACGTGTAAGGTCGGTCCGGGCCGCTTCATCCCACGATGCAGCCGAATCAAGATAAGACTAGTAACGGCAAGTAAATTGACAAAATCGACGCCCACAACTACTTTGTGTTCTACTTGTGCATAGAAACTATGCATAGACCTAGCTCATGATGCCACTGTTGGGTAACGTAGCGGAAATTCATCATTTTCTACGCATCACCAAGATCAATCTATGGAGTAATCTAGCAACGAGGGGAAGGGGAGTGCATCTACATACCCTTGTAGATCGCGATGCGGAAGCGTTGCAAGAACGCGGATGAAGGAGTCGTACTCGTAGCGATTCAAATCGCGGTTGATTCCGATCTAAGCGCCGAACCACGATGCCTCCGCATTCAACACACGTGCAGCCCGGTGACGTCTCCCACGCCTTGATCCAGCAAGGAGAGAGGGAGAGGTTGGGGGAGACGCCATCCAGCAGCAGCACGACGGCGTGGTGGTGGTGGAGGAGCGCGGTACTCCAGCAGGGCTTCGCCAAGCACTGCGAGAGACGAGGAGGGAGAGGGGTAGGGCTGCACCAAGAGAGAGATGTTCTCATGTCTATGGCAGCCCCAAAACCCCCACTATATATAGGGGAGGGGGAGGGGCTGCGCCCCCATCTAGGGTTCCCCCCCAAGGGGTGCGGCCAGCCCTAGATGGGAGTTGGAGGGGCAGCCAAGGGGGGAGAGAGGGGGGCGCACCACTAGGTGGGCCTTAGGCCCATCTGAGCCTAGGGTTTCCCCTTTTCCCCCTTCCTTGAGCCTTGGGCCCCTTGTGGGAGGCGCACCAGCCCACCTAGGGGCTGGTCCCTTCCCACACTTGGCCCATGCAGCCCTCTGGGGCCGGTGGCCCCACCTGGTGGACCCCCGGGACCCTCCCGGTGGTCCTGGTACGTTACCGATAGCACCTGAAACTTTTCCGGTGACCAAAACAGGACTTCCCATATATAAATCTTTACCTCTGAACCATTCCGGAACTGCTCGTGACGTCTGGGATCTCATCCGGGACTCCAAACAACATTCGGTAACCACGTATACCTATTCGCTATAACCCTAGCGTCATCGAACCTTAAGTGTGTAGTCCCTACGGGTTCGGGAACCATGCAGACATGACCGAGACGTTCTCCGGCCAATAACCAACAGCGGGATCTGGATAACCATGTTGGCACCCACATGTTCCACGATGATCTCATCGGATGAACCACGATGTCAAGGATTCAATCAATCCCGTATACAATTCCCTTTGTCTACCGGTATAGTACTTGCCCGAGATTCGATCGTCGGTATCCCGATACCTTGTTCAATCTCATTACCGGCAGGTCTCTTTACTCGTTCTGTAACACATCATCCCGTGATCAACTCCTTGGTCACATTGTGCACATTATGATGATGTCCTACCGAGTGGGCCCAGAGATACCTCTCCGTTTACACGGAGTGACAAATCCCAGTCTCAATTCATGCCAACCCAATAGACACTTTCGGAGATACCTGTAGTGCACCTTTATAGCCACCCAGTTACGTTGTGACGTTTGGTACACCCAAAGCATTCCTACGGTATCCGGGAGTTGCACAATCTCATGGTCTAAGGAAATGATACTTGACATTAGAAAAGCTTTAGAAGACGAACTACCCGATCTTGTGCTAGGCTTAGGATTAGGTCTTGTCCATCACATCATTCTCCTAATGATGTGATCCCGTTATCAACGACATCCAATGTCCATGGTCAGGAAACGGTAACCATCTATTGATCAACGAGCCAACTAGAGGCTTACTAGGGACATGGTGTTGTCTATGTATCCACACATGTATCTGAGTTTCCTATCGATACAATTTTAGCATGGATAATAAACGATTATCATGAATAAGGAAATATAATAATAACCAATTTATTATTGCCTCTAGGGCATTTTTCTAACAGAGCGGGGCGGGGAAGGTGCGGGGAAGGGTGCGGGGGGTCGTCGGCGGCGGTGGAGCGGGCCGGGGAGGGTGCGGTGGGTCGTCGACGGCGGTGGAGTAGGGGAGGGTGCGGTGGGTCGTCGGTGGCGGTGGAGCGGGGGAGGGTGCGGGGGGTCGGCGGCGGCGGCCGGTGGAGCGGGGTAGAGGGTGCGGGGGGTGCTCGGCGGCGAGGGGGGCCGGATCTAGCGAGGTGGGATAGCGATCGAGATGGAGGGGGATCGAGATCGAGTGTCCATTAGTAACCCTGGTTACTAATGGCGCACCTACTGGTGGTGCGTCATTAGTAGTTTTGCAAAAAAAAAGTAAAAAAATATACACTAATGGCGCACCAGGGAACAGTGCGCCATTACTAGTGTAAACTAGTAATGGCGCACTATACACTGGTGCGCCATTAGTAGTTTTGCAAATATATATATATATATATATATATATATATATATATATATATATAGTAGTGGCGCACTGTGCCCTGGTGCGCCATTAGTATGTTTGGAAAAAAACTGTTACTAGTGGCGCACCGTGTGTCTGGTGCGCCATTAGTGTCTTTCACACTAATGGCGCACCAGCACATGGTGCGCCACTGCTATATAGTAGTGGTGCACCACATGTCTGGTGCGCCATTAGTGGCCATTCCATCTATAGCCCTTTTCCTAGTAGTGTATGGGAACTCATCTGTCATTCAGTACTGCATTTCATCCTCAGTCGCAAGGGCAAGTTGAACGTGTCAACCAAGTTCTCGAAGACATGCTTCGAGCTTGTGTTATTTCCTTCAGCAATAAATGGGAGGAATCTCTCCCGTATGCTGAGTTCTCTTATAATAATAGCTATCAAGCTAGTCTGAAGATGGCCCCCTTCGAAGTGTTATATGGGCGAAAGTGCCGAACCCCTCTGAACTGGTCAGAAACTGGGGAACATCCACTCTTTGGTCAGGATATTATCCAACATGCCGAAGAACAAGTCCGCATTATTCGTGAGAATCTCAAGACTACTCAGTCACGTCAGAAGAGTCAGTATGACCGTAAACATAAAGACATGGTCTATCAACCTGGCGAAAAGGCCTATCTTCGAGTTACACCAATGAAGGGTGCTCACCGCTTCGGGATCAAGGGCAAGCTAGCTCCTCGCTATATTGGCCCATTCACTATTCTCGAAAGGCGTGGAAAAGTGGCATACCAACTGGAGGTTCCGCCGAACCTTTCTCAGGTTCACGATGTGTTCCACGTGTCACAGCTTCGCCGTTGCTTCAAGGACCCAATCCGAGCAGTGGATCATGAAGTACACGAATTGCAGCAGGACCTCTCCTATAAAGAGCATCCGGTCCGCATTCTCGACCAAGCTGAACGCCGCACACGTCAGAAGGCGATCAAGTTCCTCAAAGTTCAGTGGTCGCACCATTCTGAAGATGAAGCCACCTGGGAACGCGAGGATCGCCTACCTGCTGAATACCCCACACTGTTTCCGTCTACCTCCTAAATCTCGGGACTAGATTTCTTGTAGTGGAGGAGATTTCTAACGCCCCGATAATTAGGCTACAGTAAAACTCTCCTGATGATGCCATGTCATCTCTGTTACTGTTGCTAATCAAGTGTTAGTTCAAAACATTTCAAATTCAAAAAATGAATTAGTGACAAACACCCAGAGTTTTCAAAAGTCAGAACAAAAATGTTCGTGGGGTGCCAAATATTGCACTGGTAATTATTGTGGAGAAAACTTTTTTTAGAAATTGCCTAAGTATTTTAAAGTGAAATAAAATAGAAAAGAAAAATAAAGAAAAGAAAAGAAAAAGAACCCCCCCTCACTTGACCAGGCGGCCCAGCTCACAGGCCAGACCGGCCCACCTGGCCCATCTGGCCAACCGCCGGCCCAGCCCCCCTGCCTCGTCTCCCTTCCCTGTTCCCCCGACCTGGGTCAGAACAGGGGCGCATCGCCACCGGACCTCCCTCGCCGGCGTCGAGGACAGGATAAGGCCGCCACGCCCCCGCCTCCTCGATCCCGCCTCCCACTCGCCCCCACTCTCGCCCTCGGTGCTCGCCGCCGTTCTCCGTCGTCCCCGCGGCCACCGTCATCGCCCTGCACCCCCGACATGCCGTAGGCGTCCGTCGTCGTCCTCCACGTCGACCGGTGCCCACCGTTGGAGCCGGGAGGCACCACAGCACCGGATCCACCTCGTCCCCTTCCGCCTCGCCGCCGGTGATTCCCGTCGACCACGGCCTCCCTCTGCCCTCCCGTTCACTCACGGGGCCTCCTTGCGCCCGCACGGTGAGCACCACACGTCCTCCCCCTGCCTCCCCCTCGTTCTGCTGCGCATAACATCGCCGCCATGGATGACCGAACGCAGCTCTGCCGTGCCGCTCATCGTCGTCGCTTCCTTCGATGCCATGGCCGTCCAAGCACACCATCGTGCTCGGGGCACTCCAGTGGTGCGGCCTGGCGCTTTAGATTGTTTATGTGCGTGCTAGTTCTTCTTTTTCGCCAAGCTACCATAGACCACCGACGCCGGCGACCTTGCAACTCCCTGTTCCGGCCATCTCCGGTCGGTCCAGTGGCACCACTCGACGCGCGGTAGCGTCAACGTTCGAACGCAGGTGAAAACGCGTGATTTGGCGCTCTGTAGCGAAGATCCGAGCCTCTTCGGCGAACTCGCCGCCGCGAAGAGATCGCCGGCGCAACTCCGGCGCCGGCCGCCGACGTGGCACACCTGGGGCCACCCCCTGTGTCACTGCCAGTGGGGCCCCTGGTCCCCTGTTGACCAGTTGACCTGGTCAACTGTGCTGACGCTGGGCAGGCCCCAGCCACTGACGTGCGGGCCCCACCGCTTAATCCCCTAACAAAAATGTTTCAATAATTAACACTGATTAGTTTAGCTAATTAGTCTATGGCAGGTGGGGCCTACCTGCTAAATATCTTTGTTTAGTTAGTTTTAAAACTCTGTTATCTCTCTGTCTATGACATGTGGGTCCCACTGGACCCACCTGTCTGGTTTGACTAGTCAACCGCTCTGTTGACTGTTGATGTCATCAAGACGTCATGCTGACGTCATATTCCATTTCTGTTAATATAATTAAAATCAGAAAATGATTAAATCTTTAGAAAATCATATAAAATAATCTGTAACTCGGATGAAAATACTTTCTACATGAAAGTTGCTCAGAACGACGAGACGAATCCGGATACGCAGCCCGTTCATCCACCACACATCCCTAACATATCGAACTCGCAACTTCCCCCCTCCGGTTCATCTGTCCGAAAATGCGAAACACCGGGAATACTTTCCCGGATGTTTCCCCCCTTTGCCGGTATCACCTAGTACCGCGTTGGGCACACCTAGCATCATGCTTTGTCATGACATGCATCGCCATGCATTTGTTTGCATTGTGTTTATTGTTTCTCCCCCCTCTTCTCTCGCTAGACACCGAGACCGACGCCGCTGCCACCCAGTACGACTACGGTGTTGACGACCCCTCCTTCTCTGCTGAGCTTCCAGGCAAGCCCCCCCCCCCTTGACCAGATATCGCCTATCCTTCTCTATACTCTTGCATTAGAGTAGTGTAGCATGTTACTGTTTTCCGTTAATGCTATTCTGCTGCATAGCATGGCTTTGCCACTACTGTTGTTACCTTTACCTGCAATCCTACATGCTTAGTATAGGATGCTAGTTTTCCATCAGTGGCCCTACATTCTTGTCCGTCTACTGTGCTATACTATCGGGCCGTGATCACTTGGGCGGTGATCACGAGTATATACTTATATACTCTATACATTATACGTGTGGTGACTAAAGTCGGGTCGGCTCGTAGGAGTACCCGCGAGTGGATCTTGTGGCGGAGCGACAGGGCAGGTTGAGACCACCTAGGCGAGAGGTGGGCCTGGCCCTGGACGGCGTCCGCGGTTACTTCAAAATAACACGCTTAACGAGTTCTTGGTATTTGATCTGAGTCTGGTCATTTGGTCTATACGCACTAACCAACTACGCGGGAACATTTATGGGCACTCGACGTCGTGGTATCAGCCGAAGCCTTCGTGACGTCAGCAAGTGAGTGGCGCGCGCCGGATTGGACTGGAACGCCTACTAAGCTAGGTCTGCTTTCGGCCGCCCTCGCAACATGCAGGTGTGCAATGGGCGATGGGCCCAGACCCCTACGCCATAGGATTTAGACCGGCGTGCTGACCTCTCTGTTGTGCCTAGGTAGGGCTGCGACGTGTTGATCTTCTGAGGTTGGGCATGACCTAGAAAAGTGTGTCCGGCCAAATGGGATCGAGCGTGTTGGGTTATGTGGTGCACCCCTGCAGGGAAGTTTATCTATTCGAATAGCCGTGTCCCTCGGTAAAAGGATGACCCGGAGTTGTACCTTGACCTTATGACAACTAGAACCGGATACTTAATAAAATACACCCTTCCAAGTGCCAGATACAACCCGGTGATCGCTCTCTAATAGGGCGACGAGGAGGGGATCGCCGGGTAGGATTATGCTATGCGATGCTACTTGGAGGACTTCAATCTACTCTCTTCTACATGCCGCAAGATGGAGGCTGCCAGAAGCGTAGTCTTCGACAGGACTAGCTATCCCCCCTTATTCTAGCATTCTGCAGTTCAGTCCACCGATATGGCCCTTTACACATATACCCATGCATATGTAGTGTAGCTCCTTGCTTGCGAGTACTTTGGATGAGTACTCACGGTTGCTTTCCTTCCTCTTTTTCCCCCGTTCCTTTCTACCTGGTTGTCGCAACCAGATGCTGGAGCCCAGGAGCCAGACGCCACCGTCGACGACGACTCCTACTACACCAGAGGTGCCTACTACTACGTGCAGCCCGCTGACGATGACCAAGAGTAGTTAGGAGGATCCCAGGCAGGAGGCCTGCGCCTCTTTCGATCTGTATCCCCGTTTGTGCTAGCCTTCTTAAGGCAAACTTGTTTAACTTATGTCTGTAGTCAGATATTGTTGCTTCCGCTGACTCGTCTATGATCGAGCACTTGTATTCGAGCCCTCGAGGCCCCTGGCTTGTATTATGATGCTTGTATGACTTATTTATGTTTTAGAGTTGTGTTGTGATATCTTCCCGTGAGTCCCTAATCTTGATCGTACACGTTTGCGTGCATGATTAGTGTACGATTAAATCGGGACGTCACAGAAACTCACTATGAATTTAGGTCAAATTCCCTGTATAAGGGCATCTATTTTCATTTTGAGCTCAACAAGGCAGAGAGGGACGGGCTTATAAACCGGTGTGAGCGCCCTTCGGTTGGCGAGGTGGGACTAAAGTGGACCAACCCTTTAGTCCCGGTTTGTGGCACAAACCGGGAATAATGGTCATGGGCCAGGGGCGAGGCACATTGGTCCCGGTTCGTGCCTTGAACCGGGACCAAAAGGTCCAGACGAACCGGGACCAGTGGCCCACGTGGCCCGACCGGCCCCCTGGGCTCACGAACCGGGACTAATGCACCCCATGGGTCCCGGTTCGTGCCGAACCGGGACTAATGGGCTGGCCAGGCCCGAACGAAAGCCCTGTTTTCTACTAGTGTCACCCTTTCCTCTTCAAGGGAAAACCAACGCATGCTCAAGAGGTAGCAGAGACCTTTAGTACCGGTTTGTAATACCAACCGGTACTAAAGGTTGGGGGGTTTTGGTTTTATTTTCTATTTTTTATTTTTATTTTAATTTTGTGTTTTCCATTTAATTTAGAGATTGTTTTTACATTATAATGAGTTGTTAAATCACTAGGTGAAAGTACCGCGGATTAGTTTGAAGTGGATATGGATCGTCCTAATAAGTGATCAAGTAATATGGATATGGCATATTACTTGATCACTTAGCTAGGATCCATATCCAGTTGAAACTAATACACAGTTTCTTTCATAAATGATATAATAACTCATCATCATCATCATCATATTAATATAAAAACTCTTGTATCATATCATCACAAACAACACTATCTAGCTAATAATCATCATAGTCGTGGTCATGAGATTATAAGCGTTCAACATGCATGGTCATGAGATTATAAGCGTTCATAAGACCACAAAAGCAAATCACTTTGAGATTAAGTTCAGGACGAAGAACACGGACATGAGAGGACAAGTACTAAGAGCATGAACTAGCTAATCACTCCTGCTACTCTCTCTCAGGTAAAATAGCATAGAACATGTGTAGCTCTCCTAATTCATCATATTGGAGCATGCAGATGAACCTGTCTCCTAATCCTGGGATGCGCTTCTCATTGTTGCCCCTAGTACTTCTTTGTGATCCTTCACAATTTTGCTCCAGTCTTTCACTATTAAGCATTCCTCGGTTTTAGAAATCCTGAATGCACACATGTGCAATGTAGGATGTCTTGGGCGTAAGCTAACCGTTGACATGCGACCTTTAGTACCGATCCACTGAGGCACAACTATCACGGGAGTCCCTGTTGAAGAACATCGTATAGTAACATACTTAGCAATGAAGTTTAGGTTGAAAAATAATGTATGCAAAAGATGCACTGAGGACAAATAGTAAAAATCTTACCATCTTGCCTAAATAGATATGACCGTAGTTCAATACGAACACTATTGGTCGCACCTTTTGAGTACTAAGATTTTCAAATTCAGGAAAATAATTTCTCTTGACAGCATCAAGATCCTCAAGCCATGAAACATAATGGCTTATCTCCTTGCAGTTTAGTTCAGCCCCGGGACAGTGGGCGGTCCTGTCTACCAAGCGCCGGACATGTTTGCTTGAATGGAAATAAGCTGTCAATAGAAATTAGTTGTCAACTACTTTTGAATAAACAATATCGAAGACATAAATATGGTTGAGAAATTCACATAATGGTAGAACTGGAGGCGTCTACGCATCGACCCAAATGTCTTTAGTACCTTCAATATCATCTTCCGGACGAATATCAAAGGTGATAACCATATCAGCCTCAAATGCATAAGCCTTGCATAGTGCTTGCCAAGTTTTGCATTAAAATAGGTGTAGGTGTTTGCATTGTATAATTTGACGTCGAAGGTATAACCATGCTCGGTCTTCAAGTAAACTCTCTTTACCTACATAGTTTTGTTAGGACTTTTCCAAGACGAAAACTCTTGCATGGCAGGGGATACACTAGTAGAATATTGAAAATTTAAAATTATAAGTTGAAACAAATGAAGCATAAGTCATCCTTAATTACGAAATAAGACTTGTCGTTGTGACTTACTGTATCCACTTCGAAGGTATCATCCAGATTGATGCTGAAGTGCCTATCATCAACTAGGAAATTTCTGTCGCACAGGCCGCGCTCGTCTTCATAGTATTCGCACATAATGAAATTGTTTTCGGTCTCAGATGACATTTCCTATGTTCATAGTTGAAACATTAATTGATAAACACTTACTAGTTCTATTAATCCAACTAATTCAACTAAGCACTTACTAAAAATAAACTAGTTTCTATTAATTTTCTTACTAAAAATAAAGTAGCTAGTTCTATATAGGAAAATTTTAATTAGATGATCAAATCTCATATACCTAAATTTAATATATCTAATTCATCTAACATTAATATATCTAAATAATCTATAACTAAAAGTATAACAAACTAACTCATCTAACATTAATATCTAGCTAATTCATCTAACATTTGACATTAATATCTAACATTTCTATATATATGATCATCTAACAATTGACATTAGTCTAACATTTATATAAATTAAAACTATAAAAAAACTAAAAAACAAAAAAAAACATTAAGAAAAATCTGTCTTTGTTTGTGTGTGTGTGTGTGTACTGTGTGTGAGGTCGGCCGCCGGCCATGGCGCGGCAGGGCCGGGGCGGTCGATCTTACAGCGGGGCGACAGCCGGCGATGCGAGGCGATAGGCTGGGGCGGCGACGTACGGCCGGGGAAGGGGGGCCGCCCGTGCGCGTGCGATCGACGTACGACGGGGAAGGCATGCGCGGAGACGAGGGCGGGGACGGGCGCGCGCGACGGGGGCGGCGACGTCGACGGGGACGGGACAACGACGGCGCTGGGGACGGGCCGCGCGCGACGAGCGCGTGTACGGGGACTGGCGCGACGAAGAAGAAGAAGACACTAACTAAAATTTTCGTAAGTGCTGTATATATAGGAGTGGCCTTTAGTACCGGTTGGAGCCACCAACCAGTACTAAAGGTCCAATTTGGCAGGCCAAGTGGCGGGAAGCGCACCCCCTTTAGTACCGGGTGGTGGCTCCAACCGGTACTAACGACCCGCCCTTTAGTACCGGTTGGAGCCACGAACCGGTACTAAAGGGGATGCGCTCCCATCCCGCGGTGCACAAAGTTTAGTCCCACCTCACAGAGCAAAGGGCAGCCGCACTGGTTTGTAAACCCAGCCGTGGCTGCTCCTTCGAACTCCTCTCTAAACCAGGCTTCTAGGCCTAACTTTGTCGCGCTGCCCTGTGAGCCTGCTGGGCATTATGGGCCTGCATATCCACGCCCAAGGCCGAGCAGGCCCACTGGGCAGCGCGCAAATATGTTTTTATATAGTTTTTTCTTTTCTGCTTTATTTATTTTCTTCTATTTATTTCGGAGTAGTTTTTTGATGTATTTAGAGTTTCTTTGTGAATATTTTTGCTTTAGGTACAGAAAATTTCAACAGTTAAATTTCAATTATTTGAAATTTGTGTGAATCACTAGTTTGTGAATAACTTAACTTTAAAAATAGATTTTTCAATGATTCTTTTTTTCTTATGTTTAATATTAGTGTGTTTTATAATTATATTCAAATTGGTAATACGTCTGGAGTTGTAATAAGTTTAAAAAAATGAAGTGCCGGTGTAACAAATGAGTTTTCGTCCGAAACCCCGATACTTCGAAAGAGATTGTTCAATTTGTACACGAAGTGCATCCAGTTTTTGTCGTAACCCCCTCTACTTTTTTGCACATGTTATGTGGGTGAAATGATTATACCATACCAAGTTTCAACCTTTTCAGAGTTTATTTTGTAGTGCTTTTCAATTTCATGGTTATTTAGCTCTCAAAACAAATCAGTAAATGAATGAAAAATAGCAAATGATGTCAGAAAGGGTTGAAAGTCGATGACGTGGCTTTGAATGGTGCATACTTAATGCAAAAAAAGTCCGGAGATGTAATAAGTTTTAAAAAATGAAGTGCCGGTGTAACAGATGAGTTTTCATCTGAAACCCTGATACTTCGAAAGAGATTGTCCAGTTTGTACACGAAGTGCATCCAGTTTTTGCTGTAACCCTCTCTACTTTTTTGCACATGCCATGTGGGTGAAATGATGATACCATGCCAAGTTTCAACCTTTTCAGGGTTCATTTTGTAGTGCTTTTCAATTTCACGGTCATTTAGCTCTCAAAACAAATCAGTAAATGAATGAAAAATAGCAAATTACGTCAGAAAGGGTTGAAAGTTAATGACGTGGCTTTGAATAGTGCATACTAAACGCAAAAAAAGTCCGGAGTTGTAATAATTTTAAAAAAATGAAGTGCCGGTGTAACAGATGAGTTTTCGTCCGAAACCCTGATACTTCGAAAGAGATTGTCCAGTTTGTACACGAAGTGCATCCAGTTTTTGCCATAACCCTCTCTACTTTTTGCACATGCTATGTGGGTGAAATGATGATACCATGCCAAGTTTCAACCTTTTCAGAGTTCATTTTGTAGTGCTTTGAATTTCACGGTCATTTAGCTCTCAAAACAAATCAGTAAATGAATGAAAAATATCAATGTCAGAAAGGGTTGAAAGTTGATGACGTGGCTTTGAATGGTGCATACTGAATGCAAAAAAAGTCTGGAGTTGTAATAAGTTTAAAAAAATGAAGTGCCAGTGTAACAGATGAATTTTCGTTCGAAACCCTGATACTTCGAATGAGATTGTCCAGTTTGTACACGAAGTGCATCCAGTTTTTGCCATAACCCTCTCTACTTTTTTGCACATGCTATGTGGGTGAAATGATGATACCATGCCAAATTTCAACCTTTTCAGAGTTCGTTTTGTAGTGCTTTTCAATTTCATGGTCATTTCGCTCTAAAAAAAATCAGTAAATGAATGAAAAAATAGTAAATTATGTCAGAAAGGGTTGAAAGTTGATGGCGTAGCTTTGAATGGTGCATACTGAACGCAAAAAAGTCCAGAGTTGTAATAAGTTATTAAAAATAAAAGAGAGGCGCAATGCTCACCTGCACGTTGCTTAGCTTCAGGCCTTGAGAAACTACACATAGCTCTGTGCAGTCTACACCAATTCAAGGCCTGAAGCTAAGCAACGTGTAGGTGAGCATTCCGCCTCTCCTTCATCGTCTCTGCACTCAGGTCTTATAAACCGCTGCTAGTGCATCTAGCTTGGCGAGGGGGGACTAAAAAATAGTTGTAGAAAGAATCAACTAAAAAACTCTAGTACCAGTTCATGCCACGGACCGATACTAAAGGTGCTCGTGGGGCCCCAGCCTTAGAACTGGTACTAAATGAAATGCCTTTGTAACAGATGAGTTTTTGTCCGAAACCCTGATACTTCGAAAAAGATTGTGTAAACATGTAAAAATATACATCAAAAATACATTGGTCAGTACCGCCTTTCAGCCAAAATGCGCTACTGCTATGTGTAAACATGTGAAAATATACCCCCTCTATAAAGAAATATAAGAGCATTTAGATTACTAAAATAGTGATATAAATGCTCTTATATTTCTTTACAGAGAAATACATCAAAAATACATTGATCATCAATGATCTTTTTGTGTATAATATGAATTGTCAATATGAGTCCTCACCGGTTTAGAAATCGGAGAAGACTCATATTGTGGCCACAAATTCTACACATGGAGTTCAATGAAGACCAAGTGGTTGTGATAGTTTGAGAAGTAACATATTTAAGGTGGTAAAAACCTTGTTAGCGGAGCGAGGTGAGACTAAAAAACCGCTGCAGGAAGAATCAACTAAACACCTCTAGTACCGATTTGTGGCATGAACCGGTACTAAAGGTGCTGGTGGGGCCCCAGCCTGACCACGGCCTGCCACAGCCTCTTTAGTACCGGTTCGTGGCACGAACCGGTACTAAAGGTTCGCCACGAACCGATACTAATGAGCTCCGCCTGCCTAGCTATTGGAACCGGCACTAATGGTCACATTAGTGACGGTTCAGTTATAAACCGGGACTAATGTGCTTCACATTAGGCCCTTTTTCTACTAGTGCGCGTTACTACTATTTTGCTTAGCAGTAGCGCAGTCTGTATACGGGTGCTACTACTATACTTAGCCTGTTGGCAATGGTGTGGTAGTTATACTAGTAGCGCATTTTATCAGGGAGGCGCTACTGCTATTTATATAGCAGTGGCGACCTTGTTCAACCAGCGCTACTATTAGATAGCAGTAGCGCGTTGTTTTAACCAGCGCTACTGATAATCCTCTATGTATACGGTTTACGTAGTACTGTTTAAAGGCATAGTCCTCGGACGAGAGGCACGCTGCATTGGAAAAATAACCTTGGACGTGGTCTTTGGAACCCTGGATAATTTCAGCTCCGAGGAGATCATGTTTCACGTCGCTGCTTTCCAAACGGGATGCTTTCTCAAGATCCCAAGCAATGACGCACTACGGCTACATGAAGCTCAAGATGTCAGGCCCGAAAGGGATCATTACCACCTCAAGCGACCCCGACGGGGCACTTAAAGCCGAGAATAAGATGGCGTATCTTGCCCTCGAGACTTTGGCCGAAGCCTTCGCGGCCGAGGAGCTAACCGCGCTACGCGCCAAAGTCGACCGGGATGATGTCCTCCTCGACAAAAGATCGAAGTCTACTTCTTTCAAATCGGCCGACGAAATAGTCAAATTCCAAGTACAACCCTCATCCAGAGATTGACGAGGCTCTACGCACTTTCCTCAAGGAAAACTATGATATATTCGCCTGGCACCCCTCCGACATTCTAGGGATCACTAGTTGAAAACAGGGCTTTGGTTCGGCCAGAAAAGAGCATTAATCCCGGTTGCATTACGAACCGGGACTAATGTGAGCATTAGTCCTGGTTCGAGCGGCTAGGGCACCGTACAGGCATTAGTCCCGGTTCAAATGGGACCTTTAGTCCCGGTTGGTGCCACGAACCGGGACTAAAGGGTGCGATGCCCATTAGTACCGGTTCATGGCACCAACCGGTACTAAAGGTTAGACCTTTAGTCCCGGTTCGAGCCACTAACCGGTACTAATGGGGTTTGAGGCATTAGTACCGGTTCATGGCACGAACTGGTACTAAAGGTCCCATTTTCAAACTCTAACCCCCCCCCCGGATCGCCTTTTCAGTTTTGTAAAAAGGAAAAGAAAATGATAAAAACTTCAAAAATTAAAATCCTTCCAGATGTAGTTATGTTACTACATGTACTAGTTAGGAAAATTTAAAAACTTAAATTTGGACATGTTTTGCAAAAAGTGTAGGGAAAATGTAAAACGGCTATAACTGTTGCATACGATGTGAGAAAAAACGTTTAATATATCAAAATGTTCAGCACGAAAATCCGCATCCGATTTTGACAGCCTACGGCCTGTTTGCAAATTTTTAGAATCCTCAAATTCTAAAAAGAAAAAAAGTTATGCTCAAATTTCTGTTTTTTTGAATTTTTGTTAAATCTGGTCAAACTATGGTCAAACTACTTATTCAAAAAGTATTAGTGTTACTAAATAATTATTCAAGAATATTAGTGTTATTAAATAATTATTTCAGTTTTTTTGAATTTTTGTCAAATCTGGTCAAACTGTGGTCAAACTAATTATTCAAGAAATATTAGTGTTACTAAATAATTATTTCAGTTTTTTTTGAATTTTGGTCAAATCTGGTCAAACTATGGTCAAACTACTTATTCAAGAAATATTAGTGTTACTAAATAATTATTGTTTTTTAGAACAATAGTTTCAAACACAAACAGTGAAATGTGTGACTTCATGCTCAAGCTAAATTCCTGAGGGTTAATAGGATTGACATCTTACTATTGTCAGGAAAACAACAAGTGCAGACTTGGAAACGAGGGAGAATGGAACCCGGAAGTTAAGCGTGCTCAGGCTGGAGTAGTGAGAGGATGGGTGACCGTCCGGGAAGTTAGATGATTTGGAATGATGAGGGGTGATTAGAGATTAGAGGTTAAATTGAGCATTGATGAGGGGTGATTAGAGATTAGAGGTTAAAATAATTCAGAAATTTGAAAATCAAAAAAAAAATTCAAAAAAAATTCAAAAAAAATTCATAAAATTTCCTTTAGTACCGGTTGGTGTTACCAGCCGGGACTAAAGGTGGACCTCCAGGCAGCGGCCACGTGGAGGGCCTTTAGTCCCAGTTCTTGTAAGAACCGGGACTAAAGGGAGAGGCTTTAGTAACGACCCTTTAGTCCCGGTTCCAGAACCGGGACTAAAGGCCCTTATGAACCGGGACTAAATGCCCTTTTTCTACTAGTGGATACCCCTTAGGCTCGCAGCCCAAGCGTCAAGCAATGGGCGAGGAGTTGGCTAAACTATTGGAGGCCGGGTTCATTCGAGATATAAAATACCCCGACTGGCTGGCCAACTTGGTTATGGTACCAAAGAAGGATAAGTCCTGGCGTTTGTGTGTCGATTTCAAAGAACACAACAAAGCTTGCCCCAAAGACCCCTTCCCCTTACCTCGTATCGACCAAATTGTAGACGCCACAGCGGGCCACGATGCGTTGTGCTTCCTGGACGCATACTCGGGATATCATCAAATAAAAATGCAGGAGTCCGACCAGGCAGCAACAACATTCATTACACACTACGGGCCGTTTTACTTCAACACAATGCCCTTCGGACTAAAAAACGCTGGAGCCACATACCATCACATGATTCAGTCTTGCTTGAAAAAACACATTAGAAAGACCATCCAAGCCTACATTGTCTATGTGGTTGTCAAAACAGAACACGTCGGATAGTTGGTAGACAACCTCCACGATACATTTGCTAGCCTACGGGAATACCAAATCAAACTCAGCCTTCGGAGTCCCGGTCAGCAAACTCCTCAGCTTCATCTTATCTAGCCGAGGAATCGAAGCCAATCCGGCAAAATTCAAGCCTTGGATCGTTTGAAGATTCCAACAAAGCTCAAACATGTACAGAAACTGGCAGACTGCGTGGCGGCTTTGAGACGCTTCATCTTGCGGCTCGAAGAAAAAGCCCTGCCCCTATACAGGCTATTAAAGCAGACTACAACATTCAAATGGACCAAGGAGGCCGCGACGTCCCTGAAAGACATCAAAGCTCTCCTCGCCACCAATTCCATCCTCGCAGTTGATACGTCTCCAACGTATCTATAATTTTGTTATTGTTCCATGTTGTTATATTATCATTCTTGAATGTTTTACAATCATTTTCTAGAAATTTTATATTATTTTTGGGACTAACCTATTGACTTAATGCGTATTGCCAGTTGATGTTTTCTGCTGTTGATGCTTCGTGCTCCAAGCTCAGAACTTTTCTGTTAGAATTTCAAGATAACTGAGTGTTCCTGCTGTAAGGTCTTACCTTCACCCACCTTACACTTCACCATTTTGTTTGTAGTCATGGTAGCATGTAGTACTCCGAAAACCCACATGTTATAGATGATTGCTGCACCAGGAAGAGCACATTTTAACTTGATATTTTTAGTGAGAGATCACCTTAATAATTAACTACTGCACAAACAAAAGATACAACCAACAAAAAGGATAAACATCTCATGCAACTCATAAATAGCATGATGTGATATAGCCCTTGGCACTCAGAACTTCTTTATGACCCTCCGTGGTCATCATGAAAGTACCTTGGGATGATGTCGTAGCCATCATCATGTTTCCAGTCCTCAGGCGACGAGCCTTGAAACATAAGGGGACGCTCTAGCTACTGCATGCTGGAATTGCAACTTTTGCAATAGTGTTTTTTCGTGTGATGGGTGCATTCTAGAATTGGCAAACTATGGCGTGTTGACTGGAGATGCATGATGAGAGGATGATCGCTGATTATGAAATGCTCTATGAATGGGTTGATTCAGTGACATCCTTGCTTAGTTAATTCGCTAGTGACGCGTTTGGTTGCCATTATCCACACTAGCCAGGCCCGCCTGAAAAGAATTTGGCCCGTTTGGTTGGCTGGGTCACATCTAAATGTTGGCCCGCACGAAACTGAAAAGCACTCCCCAGCCAGTCCCGTTAGGACTGGCCGAATCAACAGTTTCCAGCAATCCAGCCTATATGGAGCCACCCTGACCGCAATAAAATACTAATTTATTATTATTGTCTCAAAAGATTAATTACCTAATAATTAATTAATTAATTAATATACACGAGCAACATTTAAAAATGAAAATGAACTCATATTAACTAACATGTTTGCCCATACATGTATTAAAATTTCTACAAGTAATTTTTCATAAAAAATGGTTTCCTGTTTTTTATATTTTTTATCCGTTTTATTGGTATATTTTTATTTTGATGGATTTATTTTTCTTTTTCATGCCACTTGTGTAACTACAGCATATCCACCGATCGCACTCTCGCAGTCACAAGTTCGTCGGTCGTGCACAACTATATGTTCACCTGTCTTTCATAGGTGCTAATAAGGGCAGTGGAATTATTTTAAAACATGTCCGACAAACATGACCGCCACCGAGGGTCTCTCCTTGCTCCTCCCTCGCCGTTGCCAGGGGTGCGGCTAGGCGAAGCCTGGTCGTCGCCTGCTGCTGCGGGGCCTCTCTTCCTCGCGTGGGCGCTGTGGCGCGACACGGGGCACCCTTGCCGGGATGCGGCGTGGACGGCGGGTGCCGCAGGGCGGCGACGCGCCGGTGCTCCTCTACAACGGCAGGCTCCATGGTGGTGGTGGTGGTGGTGGTGGGTACCCTCTCGGTCGTGTGGGCGGCGAGAGGTGTATCGGCGGGTGGCTCGGGCGTTTGCTCTTCCCATTGGCAGTGATGACGCCCCGATCCGGACCTGGGGTGTTGGGCTTGTCACTCTTGTCCTAAAGACCTCACGGTGGTGCGGGTGGCTCGGCATTGTATGGGAGCTGCCCCTCCATCTTGTATCGTTCTGCCGTGTTCTTTGTTTGGGTGTTGCTTTGTATATAAAGTGGAACGAAAGCCTATTTCAGACAAACATATTTGCTAATTTTTTTTAAATAAGTCCTTGAGACAAAACAATACAAATAAAACCAGTTTTATAATATGATTTCATTTTCATTTTGCGAATGTTGCTCATGTATATTAACTAATAGGTAATTAGTCTTTTGAGACAATAATAGTAAATTAGTATTTTGTAGGGGAAATAGTTTTTTTTAGGGATTGGAAAATAGTTAATTAGTTTTTACTCCCTCCGTTCCAAAATATAAGTCTTTTTAAAAGATTTCAAATGAACTACCACATACGGATGTATATAGACATATTTTAGAGTATAGATTCATTTATTTTAGTCCATATGTAGTCATCTGTTGAAATCTCTAGAAAGACCTATATTTAGGTACGGTGGGAGTAGCAAGGAAATCGTCAATTAGATTTTTTTTAGTTGAAGGAAATCGGTTTTTTTAGAATCAAGGAAATCGTTAAAAATTGAACACAAGGAAATCGTTGATTAGTTGACTTGTGCAGCCGCGTGATGATGCATCAGATGAACGGCTGGGCTGGTTAAGATATATTTTATGGCCAGCAGGGAGGCCTTTTTTTAGGGGATGGAGCGAGGCCTTTCTGGCCCATACCAATGTGCGTAGAGGAGCCGGTTCCATATAGTCCCCCCGCCGCCGCTGCCGCCGCCGCCGCCCACATTCAAGAACCCCAGTCTCCGGCCATGTCCCTGAAGCGCTCCGCGAAGATGGCGGCACCTCCGCCCCCGCCTCCGCCTCCGCCTGCCTCATCCGAGGAGACCGGCTCCCGCTCGAGCTCTGAAGAGTCGGAGGACGCCATCGCCGACTCCCCACCTTCCGCCAACACGCGTGTGCCCCCGCACAAGGGCGAGGAGGACGACGAGTCTGACGAGGAGGAGCAGGATGAGTCCGACGAGGAGGAGGAGGAGCCCGTCCACGCCGCCCCGACATTCGCCCCCACCCCCAAGTACCAGCCTCCGCCGCAGCAACAGAAAGAGAGCTCGGAATCTTCCGACGACGAGGAG
This sequence comes from Triticum aestivum, assembly GCF_018294505.1. Taxonomy (NCBI): domain Eukaryota; kingdom Viridiplantae; phylum Streptophyta; class Magnoliopsida; order Poales; family Poaceae; genus Triticum; species Triticum aestivum. The sequence goes on along the minus strand of NC_057808.1, from coordinate 15,296,362 downwards.
GAAGAAGAGGAAGAGGAGCCCGCCCAGGCCGCCCCTCCCTCCTCTCCCAAGAAACGGCCTCCACCGCAGCAGATCGAAGACGAGGGTGAGTCCGAAGAGGAGGAGGAGGAGCCCGCCCACGCCGGCCCGACCGCCGCCCCCACCCCCAAGTACCAGCCTCCGCCGCAGCAACAGAGAGAGGGCTCGGAATCTTCCGACGACGAGGAGGAAGAAGAGGAAGAGGAGCCCGCCCAGGCCGCCCCTCCCTCCTCTCCCAAGAAACAGCCTCCACCGCAGCAGATCGAGGAGGAGGGTGAGTCTGAGGAGGAGGAGTTCGAGGAGCAGGAGCCCGCTCACGCTGCCCCGACCGCCGCCCCCACCCCCAAGTACCAGCCTCCGCCGCAGCAACAGAGAGAGGGCTCAGAATCTTCCGACGACGAGGAGGAGGAAGAAGAGGAAGAAGAGCCCACTCAGGCGGCCCCTCCCTCCGCTCCCAAGAAACGGCCTCCGCCGCAGCAGATCGACGAGGAAGAAGAGGAGGGTGCCTCCGAGGAGGAGGCGCCACCGAAGCTGGCTCCAAAGCAGGCGCCAGAGGGCGTGAAAACCAAGACCAAGAAGCCAGCCGTGTTCAGCCGCATCTGGTCCACCGATGATGATGTACGTATCCTCGAGGCCCTCGCCGTTCACCAAAAGCAGCACGGCACGCTGCCGCAGTCGGATGCTCTCGTGGACGCCCTTGCAGGCAAGCTCGACAACCGTGCCTACGGCCCCAAGGAGCTGAAGGTCAAGGTCGGAACCCTGAAGCGTCGGTACCATGCTCTCAGCAAGAGGAGCGAGCTCCTGAGCAAGGAACACGATCGCCAGGTGTTGGACCTTTCCAAGACCGTCTGGGGCGGTGACAAGAGCACCGCCGCAGCTGCCTCCGTAAAGACGACAGCGAATGGCCACAAGCGCAAGAGCTTCGAGGAGATGTGCGAGCTGTACCCGTACTTAGCGGAGGACGTGAAGGAGCTGATGGTGGAGAACCCGGGCATGTTCAAGAGTGACTTCGGGAAGATGGATCATGAAAAGGCGCGCGTGATGAATGAGAAGATCAAGAGGCAGAGGGTGGCACAGATGAAGCTGGGGCTGCGCCGCCACGACCTGATCAGGGAGGTGACCAAGACAATCATCGACCTGGTCGACTGATGGGAGCTGCGTATCAGGGTGTTCTTTGTTGGTGTAAACGGATGTTTTTCTGCATGACGAGATCATATATGCTGGGAATTGCATGTCGTGCCAACTCTGGCGATTTAAGGTTTTTTTGTGTGTGTGACGAGAGCATACTAGTATGAGTAGAACTTGCGTCTTTTTTGAGTGGCAAGCTGAATTACAAATTGGGATGCTTTTCGCACGACGAGAGCATATGCTGGAATTGTAAGTTTTTGCAATAGTGTTTTCTTGTGTGTGATGGGTGCATGCTAGAATTGGCAAACTGTGGCGTGTTGCCTGAACATGCATGATTAGAGGAGCATGATCGCTGATTATGAAATGCTCGCTCAATGAGTTGGTTCAGTGACGCTATTTTGTTCTTCAGTTTTGACAGCTTGTTTATGCAAAGTCGTAATAAGTCTGAAATAGATGAATGCTATACTGTCTATACTTGACTGTTTTTTTCTCACAACTTGGTTAGCGAAACCACAGTTCTTCAGTTACCCTTTGTCGAGCAGTGGCCATTGCTACACGTTGGAGGTGGCGACCTGCCTAGCCACCTAGCAGCAGTATTCATTTTGTAGATAACAATGGAACTTCCTCCTCAACAAGGTGAGTTCACTCCGCTTCATTTGTAAAAGCTTAAAACTGGAGCATCATGTTATGTACACATCACGTACAGTACATAGGCTTATTATTTCTATGCGCCATTTTCTGGTTCAATCACAAACCCTGCACAATTTCTTTAATTTGTACAAACATCTTTACTTTGTCTATTTCATTAGAAAATCTGATAGCAATGTCAATCTGTTGTTAATTTGCTTGCTACCAAACAGTCTGATAGCATCATGTTGTTAGTTTGCTTGCTACCAACCAGTGTGGTCTCCTCCAAATTGTTGCTTCCTAGAAGCAATCCTTGTTGCTCATGATGGTCTTGTTCTCAACTTTTCCAGACGGAGGACGGCTACTTCTCACGTGGCGGATGAGGATGATACGTCTCCTCCTCGACAGCTGCTGGACAGCTGCGTCCTCCTCCCCTCCTAGCGGCTGCTGTACCCGGTGAGCTTCAATTCCCCTCTCCACATCCCTTAACTTTCTCTCCCTTGGCCAGTGGATCCCCATCCCCAAGTTGGTTGTGCTCTGTTCTGGAAATTCCTCAAGTTTGTGTAGTTCAAGTTCATGGCTCTGTAAAGGTAGATGGTAGATTGATACGCCTCAAGTAGCGTTGAGGTGATTTTAGCGGTGCCCTGATCTTTCACCGCACGCACAGGCAAAAAAAACAATGAGTTTGGCAGCGAAGAACGAACAATAGCAGATGACGGAATTTGCTGGTAGACGTGTAGTAGCTAGAGAAAATATAGAACTTGATGGAGTGATGGATGTATACGCGAAGGAATCTAGTAGCAGACGTGATGTAGTAGTAGTACTAGGATAGATGGAGAGATTAAGCTAATGACGATTAGCGGCGGCGACGGCGACGGAGTAATTAACAAAGGAGATTAGGAGTAGATGGAAGCGCAAAAGAGAGATTGGATCGATCCTGGAAAATCAAGAACCGAACAAAACTAATGCCCTGGCAATCTAGGTCGCCGGAACACATGCAATCATCGAACCAAAATTATGGATCGCAGAAACACAGATGTGGCGCATCCATCAGATGCTTTTCTGAGTATATTTTCTTCACGTACTAAAACCTAACCTTTACAAAGCGTTGCACCTGCCTTTGCTTCTAATCAGGTTGCCTTCATTCTCTGAAATATGCATCTACCTTTGCTTTTAATTTTCCCTGTTCATGTTTTATTTGAGATTCTACTAATGACTAATTAGGCTTGTTTGTCTGTCTGTGCCAGCCCAGCACCCTTGGTTTATCACAGAAAGGCGGTTGGTCTGAAGCCAAAGGTGGAATGGTGGAAGCCACAGAAATTGGGCTGGCTCAAGCTACAGCAGGCTGGCACCACCTAAAGAGCAAGAGTTGGCGACTCAGAAGGTCGATACACAACTGTCAATTATAAGAAGGTAACTTGTGCTGCAGCCTTGGTCCATCCTAGTTTGATTTAGCGATGCAATGTTGCTAGCTAATGGCTCAAAGGCCAGCATCACTAAATTTATTTGACCTGAAATAAGAACATGACTGATTAACATAATCATTTGCCCAGAATGAAGAAAACCACTGATTAACTTGCTTTACTTGAACATACTTTGTGTCGCTGCTTACATACTTGGTTTAGAGTAGACTACTCTCCTGCACGTGTTGGTTTTGCCTTGAGCAGAGTCACTCGGTTTTGCACTTTCAATTGGATGTAGAGATATATGAATACACATCACGCCCGGCCTGACGTGTTGCGTGCGCTGGTGTTATGCGCTGCTAAACCTGGGCATGGGCAGCCCGGCCTGACGACCCGGCCCGAGCCCGGCCCGAAAAACCCGGGCCGGGCCGGGTCGGGCTTGACATTCGGGCCCGGCTCGGGCTTTGTTTTGCAGCCTGAAAGATAGTTCGGGCCGGGCTCGGGCTTCAATTTCTCTGTATTTTGGGCCGGCTTTCTGGCTTCGAGTCGGGCTTGCACGTGCGCGTACTAAAAAACAGCATTCAGGCCGGGCTTTTGGGCTTTGGGCATGATTTCGGGCCCGGCTCGGGCTTGAAAACAGGAAGTATTTCGGGCTTCTGGCCGGGCTCGGGCTTGAGAAACGAAGGTCGGGCTTTTACAAGCCCGGCCTGACGTTTGCCCGGGTTTACGCGCTGCTGCTGCATGCGAGTGGTGCATGCGTGCACCAGCCGTGCTGGAGAGGGGATGGCCTTGGAGAGTAGGCCGCGTGAGGACCTTGGAGACGACGGCTGCGCGTGCAGAGGAGATGACGGCGGCGTGGGGAGAGCCGAAGATGCAGCAGTTTCTCGGTCCTATGAGCGGTCCCAGTTAAAGACCGGACCGGACCGATGAAGTTTCGGGCCGAAATCTATAGCCCGGACCGACTGATTACTTTACCGGGCCAGGACCGAGCCGGCTCGGACCGAGCGGGCCACGAGCGGGCCAAAAAGCTTGCTCGTGTCGTCCACCCTGAGTCACTGCCAACATCCATAAACACCGCTGGTCTATATCAAAGTCAGCCCAAGGTTTATCTCGGTCCACTATTTGAGCCAAAGTCATCTCGTCATCAGCGCATGTTTAGCCATAGTAAATTGGGGGGATCCCAAGGTTGCCTCCCAGGTCAAATTTCGTGTTTTGACCCTTTTCACGTATAAAATCAGGATCTGACCCCGGTATGAATTTTTTCCGACATTTAACCCTTTTGGCTACCGCCGGATGCCCCGGCGGTAGCTATCTACAGGCTACCGCCGTCCGGCCTGGCAGTAGGTTCGTTTGACGGCCGTCTAGCCGTTAATGGGTGCTGACGTGGAAAAGGGATCTACCGCCGCCCTTGGCGGTAGGCTCCAACACCCTACCGCCGAGGTCTATGACGGTAGGATCCTGGAGGATAAGGTTTGGTGGGGTCCACTCACCACCCACCCACTCCACTCAGCTTCTTCCTCCCCGAGCTCTCACTCTCTCCCCCTCTTCTCCCCCACCCAAGCACCCACTAGATCCCCCTCCATTGCTTGAGATTTGTTCCGTGGATCGAGGCCATTTGCATCACCCAAGGTACCTCCCCCATCCCCCCTTCATTTGGTTGGTTCAAATCATCTACTTTTGTTGGAATCAACAAGTTTTGCAACCCCCTAGTTCTTCCTCTAGTTTAGCATTTATGGTGCATTTATGGGTCATTTATGGTGCATTTATGGTTGACCTAAGTAATATGTGTCACTTTTTGTTGTGGCAAGCTAGCTTAAGTGTTAGGGTTAGGGGTTTAGTTAGGTTAGGTTAGGGTTAGTGTTAGGGTAAGGGTTAGGGTTAGGGTTAGTGCTACGATTAAGGTATACTAGTTGTTAGATTCAAAATCTTATATTTTAGATAGTTCATCCATATGAAATGACCGGTCCATGGATGACTCAATTTTGTTCCATTGTTTTTAGATGGATAAACTAGTGAATGTGCATTATTTGGACAAGGCGGCTTTCATGGATGGAAATGCCGACGAAGGGGAGGAGGCCATGGTTTTTGACACAAGCCCGAGCTATGATGATATTGTCGTGGAAGTGAGAAACATCCTCAATTGGATTAACCCAGGTGATGGTGTGAAGCTTATTGGGCGATATGATGTGGGCGTGGGAGTAAAATCCCGATTAAAAAGTATGCCCATCACCTCTCAGTTTCATTGGGATGTGTATAAGGAGAAAGTTGAGGGATCACAAGACAAGTCACTTGAGTTATTTGCCATAAGACAAGTAAAGGTTGAAGTTCCTCGGCCACTACTCGACTTGAACCGGAATGTGTCCTCCCCAATACATGATGTTGTCGTGGTGTATGACCACAATGCGGCTAGCCAACCACCAAGTAGCCAACCAAATTAAGAGGACATCAATGCTAGAGCCATAGTTCTTGTAGGTGATGATCATGTTGGAGATGAGGCCGTTGCTCATGTTGATGAACATGCAAATGTTCATGTTGATGAAGATGCCATTGCTCATGTTGATGGAGATGCTATTTCTCAAGATGATGTGTATGCGGAAGAAGAAGAGATTCATTGCAATCCCATTGGTGACTTGGATGTCATTGTGCATCAACAAGACATGGACCGGAACCTCCCTTATAGCCGTATGTGTAGGTATGAGTCGGATGATGAGGGTCCACCGGAAGAATTGGATGAGGATGGATTCACGCCGCAAGAAAATCAAATTTACAAGAAGGTCAATGGCAAGGAAAGAGGACCCTCTTTGTTTCGTGATCTTAGCCTTGCCGGCAAGGCCATTGTTGATGGTGGCATGAGGTTGGGCTTGATCGAACCATCACCTTGCCTGAGGATGGGTGATCCAAGGCCACCGGGTGAGGACAAGAATGCTCATTTGAAGAAAGGGATCAAGCTTGGTTGTTTGCAAGAGTTCAAGATATGGTTGAGTGACTATGCCATTCGGAACCATAGGCCGTTCGTTGTTGGTCATTCCAACAAAAAATTGCGCTACACAATCAAATGTGACAAAGAAGGTTGCCCATGGAAGGTCCGTGGACGAAAGATCAAGGAAACCGGGCAATGGGAGTTGAAGAGTTGTGTGGCCACCCACAAGTGCATACCGCCGGAGAAACCGGACCGAAGCAAGGGACACCGCCAACTCACGTCCGAGTATCTAGGCTATAAATTGTTGAATGAGATATCCCATGATCCAACAGTGAAGGTGAAGTTCCTCAAGAGTTCGGTCTTCGAAAGATTCGGGTACCCGGTCAAGTATGGAAAGGCGTGGATGGCGAAGGCAAACGCTATAAGGATGTTGCATGGTGATTATGTCGCCGCGTACAACATTCTTCCGAGAATGTTGGCAGCCATTGCTCATCGGAACCCGGGCATGCGCCATAGGGTCGAGTCAATCGAGGGAGTGTTTCATCGAGCTTTTTCGAGCTTTGGGCAATGCATCGATGCATTTAGGCATTGCTGCCCCGTGTTGTCAATTGATGGCACGTTCTTGACCGGAAAGTACAAGGGCACATTGATGGTAGCAATGGCCCACTCGTCCAATGACAATGTGTTGCGAGTGGCATTTGCGTTGGTGCCTTCCGAGCACGATGATAATTGGCAGTGGTTTATGGATCATGTGAGGACGAAGGTGATTGGCCCCAAACGAGAGGTGTGCATCATATCGGATCGCCATCATGGGATTCTCAAAGCAATAGAAGTTGACATTCCAGGCTAACCAAAGCTCCAACACCGTTGGTGCATGAGGCATTTCGTGGCAAACTTTTACCGTGCATGCAAGAGTAAGGAGTTTTGCAAAGATCTTACCCATGTTTGTGTGGCATTCAACACCGACACATTCCAAAGCCGCTATGATAAGCTATTCAAGGCGTTGGAGAAGAACAAAGGAGGGAGAGAATTCTTGACAAGGAATTTTCCGGAGAAGCATAAGTGGTCACATGCTTACGACGAAGGAGGTTTCCGATACGGAGACATGACAAGTAACATGGTGGAATGCTTCAAGAATGTGCTCAAGGGTGTCCGTTCCTTGCCGGTCACTGCAATAGTGAAATATACCTTCTTCAAGCTCAACGAGTATTTTCTGAGGCATTTCGAAGAGACGGCCAAATGGATAGGTGAGAAAATGGAATTTCCCTTCAAAGTTGAGGATTGGTTGAAGCATCAAGTGCGCAAGTCTTGGCATCAACAAAGTATCCGATGGTACCACCTTGCAGTTGCATGAGTTCACATTGGAATGAACGAGGTTGACATGGGCTCCTAGGTTTCATCCCTTCCTAGATCAGTCACACTGGCCTGAGTATGATGGGCCACACATCGTCCCCGACCCCGAACTCATGGTGCCTACAAAGGGAAGAAGAAGAAAGAAGAGGTTTAGGGGTGACATGGATGACCTAGATGGATACACCAGAATGAAACAATTTGGTAGCGGCCATTTCATGGAGGCACCGGACATCAATAGTTGTGGTAAATGTGACGAGCCGGGACACAATGTTAGGAAATGCACCAAAAAGCCACAGACCGATGCCAACACTCCAGATCCTAGTCAAAGTGGTGCCCGAAGAGGAGGTACCGATGGCACACGAGGAGGTAGGAGTGGTAGTGGACGAGGAGGCAGGAGTGGTGCGCGTGGAGGACGGATGAATCTTGGCGGTAGTGGACGAGGAGACATTATTAGAGGACGTGGGGGATGGTCGGGTACCGGTGGCCGTGATCGTAGGACGAGAAGGGTTGATAGAGGAAGGCCTATTGACATCTTGCTTAACCCAGATGATTGAAATAAGGTGAATGGTACTTGTTATTTGGTCTTGTTTATTTGTTATTTTTGCATACATACAAGTTATTTTACTTTACTAAATACCAAATTTGTCTTTATAGGCATGGCTTCTTCCGGTTCCGTGGCGAGGCCACCGTGTGCTAACCGCGAGGACATGCCGGACAAGTGGACAGACGCCGAGTTGGATAAGGTGAAGGACAAAGATATGAGAACTCCATCATGTTGGTGTGGAGATGTTTGCAAAGTTAAGGTATCCACCGACCGCAAGAAATCATGGACGGAAGGAAGAAGATATTTTGTTTGTCCCAACTATGCCTACGATCGTCCTCGTCCAGCTCACGCCTATGATGTACCGCCGGTAAGTTGTTCAAGTTCAAACATGTCGTCAACCATTGAATCTATCTTACTAATGACCACATTTGTTCTTTATTTGTACGTACGTAGTCGCCGCCTCCACTTTGTAAGTACTTCAGATGGATAGATCATGATGTGCCAGAAGATGTTAAGAAAGATCAACATCGAGATTGTCTAAGGAGGCAGCGGTTGTTTGAAGAAGCATTACAGAGAGGCTTGGATGAAGAGCGTCGTGAAAAGGAGAGGATGGAGCGAAAGAAGCATGAAGAGGAGAGAGCACGCAAGGAGAAGATTGCTCGTCAAGAGGAGAGAGCAATAAAGCTTGCAAGGGCCCGTGAAGCCCAAGAGGAGGATCATGCACATGACAAGAAAGGAAAATGGCCGGTGTGACTCAATAAGGCCTTACTTTTGAAAAACTAGTTATGAACAATGCCTTCGCTTCGAGAAACATGTGATGAACTGTGTCCTTAATTTGTGAAACTTGTGTTGAACTATGTACTTTATTTGCGAAACATGTCGTCAACTGTGTCTTTGATTTGTGAAACTTGTGACGATTCATGAACTACATCTGTTATGCTGTTGTTTTTGCTGTCAATTAGAAACGATGGAAACGATGGAAAACAGAGTGAACTATTGCTCTGCTTTGCACCCTACCACCGGAGGCCCTGGCGGTAGGTTATGATACCCTACCGCCATAACGCCTGGCGGTAGGCCACGAATCCCAACAGCAAACATGCTGGAACGCTAAATCCTACCGCCAAGGGCCACGGTGGTAGGGTGGCCACCCAAACGCCTGCTCTGTTGCTTCTCCTGTGACCAAATCGGGCATTTTTGTGGTGGTAGGGTTGGTCACCCTACCGCCGGAGCCTATGGCGGTAGGGTCGAGCCATTTTTCTGTGACCAAATCGGGCATTTTTGTGGCGGCAGGGTTGGTCACCCTACCGCCGGAGCCTATGGTGGTAGGCTTGGTCACCCTACCGCCTTATCCTATGGCGGTAGGGTCTAGTACCCTAACAGCCATTTTTCTGTGACCAAGTAGGTCATTCTTGTAGCGGTAGGGTTGGTCACCCTACCGCCGGAGCCTATGGCGGTAGGGTTCTGTTCCCTTGCCCTCTTCCTATATTTTTTAGCCCTTTGCCTTTGCATTTCTTACAAAAGTCTATGAACTAAGCATCCACAAATGATCGAGTAGCAAAGACATACATAACCGAGCATAGTTCATTACATCCACAAATGACACTAGTTCAACTGACTTAAAACATTTAGAGATTCGAATGACATGAGTTCAAACTACGAAGCTCAAGCTCGAGCATACACTTTCTACTTCGGAAAAAAAGTTCTAAAACGCATAAGACGTTCAATTTGTGCGTCACGATCAGGATTAGGCTTCAGTAGATAATCCGACGACCCCCCCCCCCCAATTCTCCAACACACCTTTCGTTTCGCCGAACCAGGCCCATCGAGCATGGCGTTCCGGAATCTCTGACTTGCCTTGTGTGATTGCCCATCCAATGACCTGTCCGGGTTTTCTCAAGTCCAGCTCACGGAATTCTTCTATGTTCATAGAGAAAAAGATCTTCGTTGCCACAGAATGTCTGCAAGCATATTGCTTCTCATGCACCTCATTAAGTATCTTCTGTTTTTCTTTCACAAGCCTACGGAAAACTTTTCTCTCCTTATGATCAGAAGGTTCCTCCATGAATGGATACTTGTTGAGATCCATCATGGCATCAAACACCTCATCATTGCTCTTGAACCATGCTTCAAGCTCCCTCTTGATACCAAGTTCTCGGTCCGCTACAATCTTCTCAGACGCTGCCGCCAAACTCTTAGATTCAATGCCACAACACTTCTCATATACTTTCTTCAACTGCTCCGGGGTCATGTTTTCTATGCTACATGAAATGGAACAAACCATAACTCAAATCAAATGATACAATACAAACACAAAGCATAACTTATTTATAATAACCTAGGTTACATAATGTTCTCACTGGTTCAAATGACATAGGTTGCATAAATGATAAGGGTACATGCCATTATAGTCCAAATGACACTACAACATCATTTGTTTCAACCCCCTCTACTACTCCATCAACAAGACATCTTTGTCGTACGGCCCGGGGTTGCAACAAATGACATCATTTCTTTCACGGACCCAAGCCCAACGAGTTGCCCGACTAAGTATCTCCGATGATGGTTGTCTTACTAGCCAATCAATGATATGGCCAGGGTTGTTAAAGTCCATCTCATTCACTTCATCCCTTGTTCCACACAATGCAATTTGCCTTGCAAGAGCGCGTCTATGATTTTTCTCTTCATTCTTGAGGTTTCTTATGTTTTTCTCTTTAGCTTGGTATAACTTAACTCTGGCATCGTCGCACTTTGACACATAATACTTTGAAAAATCTCTACAAGCCGCATTCAATGCATCAACGGCTTTGACCCACAAGTCCATCTTTTCCTCAATGACTGCACGATCATGCTTCGCCGCCGCCTCCGGAGAAGTCTCAACAAAGATGATCGATCCCATCCTAGAAGTTGAGGGATTACTATAACGGTCATCCAAGGCAAAAATCCTAACCGTGTCTTGACAAAAACTATGACCCTAGGAGTAGATCGAGCTATAATTCAAGAGGTAACTAATCTAACAAAACCCTAACTAAACTATAACCATAACGTTCGTCATATAGGCATTTACTTAAGCATAACCATAACCATAACCATAACCATAACCCTAACCATGTCATTATACCTAACCCTAACAAAACCCTAAATGACATTTCTTACTACCCAAACAATGCTAGTGACACAATACATTGTCAAAGCACAAACATTACCCTAAATGCATCATATACATTGATTTCACCACAACAAAACCATGAACTAGTGATTCCAACAAAATGAGCAAAATGCATGATTTGAACCAACCAAATGAAAGGGGGATGGGGGAGGTACCTTGGGTGATGCAAATGGCCACGATCCACCGGCCAAATCTCAAGCAATGGAGGGGATCTAGTGGGTGATATGGTGGGGGAGAAGAGGCGGAGAGAGCTTCAGCTCGAAGAAGAGTGGGGTGAATGAGTGGGTGGGGGAGCAGCACAGCCCCCTCCCTCACAACCTTATCCAGGAACCTACCGCCAGACAGCCCGGCGGTAGGTTGCAACAGCCTACCGCCGTAGCCGGCGGCGGTAGGTCCCTTTGCCACGTGTTCACGGCCGTTAACGGCCAGACGGTGTCAGGGAACCTACCGCCACATGGGGCGGCGGTAGCCTCTACATCTCTACCACCGGGGTCTACGGCGGTAGCAAAATGGTCAAATCTCGAAAAAAAAAATCATAACGGGGTCAGATCTCGATTTTATACGTAAAAAGGGTCAAAACACGAAATTTTGCCTCCCAAGGCCTCCTATCCACTTTAGTGTGCACACGACGTCCCACGCGACCGCACTGCTGCCACCACTTGCACTGTCCCGGGCCACCCAAAAGAAGCGTATGCATATCTTTACAACAGAAGCAATGAACTCAAGGGGTGCCTCAAACGCCAACATGGAGTGAATTAGCATAGCAGCTAGGACTGAGTGCACTAGAATTAGCCTGCCCGATTTGTCAATAGTGGCTGCGCTCCAGGTTGCTAAATTTTTTCCGCACGGCATCCACGATACCCTGAAACTGCACGGCCATTGACTTCCTGAGACAGAGGAAGCCCCAAACACCTACAGGGGGAAACTTCCAATGGGACATCCCATGCCTATAGACAACATATTTGTTTCATCGGCGGAGCACCTAATTGGCAGGAATAGGATTAGGCATTTCTGCTTGTTGATGCGCAGCCGAGAAGCTTCGCCAAAACGTCAAGAATTGCCAAACATACCGCAATGCCCATCGTATTTGGCTTCAAGAATAGCATTACATCATCGGCGAAGACGGACAAACACTAAGAAAAGAAAGTCCTATGTTTCCCAATGGTGCCAGCAGCTCTAATCTCTCCGTATGTACAAACATGTGGTGCAAAACCTCCATCGCTAGAATGAATGGTAGAGATGATAGTGGATCACCCTGCTTGAGCCCCCTTGCACTGACTATCGTGTCACCCGGATGGCCATTGATGAGGATCCTTGTTGAGGACGTGAGTAGCCCACATATCCAAGCAATCCAGTGATGCCCAAACCCCTGCCAAGGACTTGTAGGAAAAAAGCCCAATCCAATGTATCAAAGGCCATTGAATTATCTTAGTTTCATGAGGCAAGCAGGCGCCCATAATGCATGCAATCTTCTGATCATACCTTGCACGAGTGCGAAGTTGTCATGTACTCCCTCCGTTCCTAAAATATAGGTATTTCTAGAGATTTCAACAAATGACTACATACGGAACAAAATGAGTGAATCTACACTCTAAAATATGTCTATATACATCTGTATATGGTAGTCCATTTGAAATCTCTAAAAAGACTTACATTTAGAAACGGAGGGATTACCTAGTTATGGTGTGCATGGACGTGGGGTGCATGGAGAGGAATAACACAGGGTGACATATAACGCGATACTGAGCCAACTAAGGGCTTGGTAAATACTGAAGTTGGTATTCATTTTGCACATGGATGCTGTTCGAATTGGTGTTTGTTCCACTGTATCTCTTTTGGGATTGCTTGTGTAGCGATTAATGGAATTCGCAAATAAATTTCTCATGTGACCGAGCAAATAAAGAAAATATAAAAGTTTCAGAAGCAAGCTGTCCTAAAAATCAAAATAATCCACTTTGCTCTGCTCAACTGGGCACTAGCTGAACGACGGCGACGACTAGACTGAGTTCAGTTTGGCTGTCCATCCAATTGCCACCAAAATACATCATCATACTACCAACGCCACACACATCAAACTGTTGTCCTTCCATGCATCTATGGCAACATGCCAAAAAAGAAGAAGCAGATCGAGTTCCTCATATCATATTACTACCTCTGTAAATCCGAAATAAGTCCCGTTTTCCATGACTCCACCGTCAAACCAAACTGAGCCAACACATCAACTGCAGCGTATGTCACCCTTCCACCCCTAAAACAAACAAAGAAACAAAGAGGCACAACTAATTGGAATGATGGACGGCATGTGCAAATCATCATATATATGGAGCAGTCACCACTAGTAGAAAAGAGGGCTTTCGTTCGGGCCTGGCCAGCCCATTAGTCCCGGTTCTGCACGAACCGGGACCCATGGGGTGCATTAGTCCAGGTTCGTGAGCCCAGGGGCCCGGCCGGGGCATCGTGGGCATTGGTCCCGGTTTGTTTCGACCCATTTGTCCCGGTTCTAGGCACGAACCGGGACCAATGTGCCTTGCTCCTGGCCCACAGCCATTGGTTCCGGCTCGTGGCTCGAACCAGGACAGAAGAGGGAGCTTTAGTCCCGGTTCCGGCCACGAACCGGGACAAATGAGTTGCCTATATATACCCCATCGCCGCGGCAGAGCACTCCGCAGTGCTCTATTTTTTTCTGGCCGGCGAGGGGGAGGGCATTGGGTGCTCTAGCTCACCTCCTATGCACATGAGGTGTTCGATGAAATGCCTGAGCCACACTAGTTAAGCTTTCTCCTCTCGAAGCTCGACCTCCGAGCTCCATTTTTCCCGAGATTTGTCTAGGTTTATATTAGCGGTCCGTCACGCCCCGTCCCTGTCTTCACCGCCGTCGATCGCCCGTGCCGATCTCGTCGCCGGCACCACCGTGGTGAGCCTCTTGTTCTTATCTTCTTTCTGAAAGATTTTTTTTACTTTACATAGATACTTGTCTAATTTTCTTAGTTTTGACACACATAATTATATATAATGCACGCAGATGAACCGACAATGGATGTACGGTGACATACACACCTCCGAGTACATTAAGGGCGTGCATGATTTTCTTGAAGTGGCTGAGGAAAACAAGCAGAATGGTTTTATGTGTTTTCCATGCCCTAAAATGTGGGAATACGAAGTCTTACTCTGACCGGAAAATCCTTCACACCCACCTGCTTTACAAGGGTATCATGCCAGACTATAATGTTTGGACAAGGCATGGAGAAATAGGGGTTATGATGGAAGACGGCGAAGAAGAAGAGGACGATGACAACTATGTGCCCCCTGAATACGGTGATGCTGCAACGGGGGAAGCTGCTGAAGATCAAGAGCAACCATACGATGTGCCCGATGATGCTGCAACGGGGGAAGCTGCTGAAGATCAAGAGGAACCAGACGATGTGCCCGATGATGATGATCTCCGCCGGGTCATTGTCGATGCAAGGACGCAATGCGAAAGTCAAAAGGAGAAGCTGAAGTTCGATCGCATGTTAGAGGATCACAATAAAGGGTTGTACCCCAATTGCGAAGATGGCAACACAAAGCTCGGTACCGTACTGGAATTGTTGCAGTCGAAGGCAGAGAATGCTATGCCTGACAAAGGATTTGAGAAGCTACCGAAAATATTGAAGAAGAAGCTTCCAAAGGATAACGAATTGCCCGACAGTACGTACGCAGCAAAGAAGGTCGTATGCCCTCTAGGATTGGAGGTGCAGAAGATACATGCATGCCCTAATGACTGCATCCTCAACCGTGGTGCGTACAAGGATTTGAACGCATGCCCGGTATGCGGTGCATTGCGGTATAAGATCAGACGAGATGACCCTGGTGATGTTGACGGCGAGCCCCGCAGCAAGAGGGTTCCTGCGAAGGTGATGTGGTATGCTCCTATAATACCACGGTTGAAACAACTGTTCAGAAACAAAGAGCATAAGTTGATGCGATGGCACAGTGAGGACCGTAAGAAAGACGGGAAGTTGAGAGCACCCGCTGTCGGGTTGCAGTGGAGAAAAATTGAGAGAAAGTACTGAGCTGAGTTTGCAGGTGACCCAAGGAACGTATGGTTTGCTTTAAGCACGGATGACATTAATCTATTCGGGGAGCAGAGCAGCAATCACAGCACCTGGCCCGTGACTCTATGTATGTATAACCTTCCTCCATGGATGTGGATGAAGCGGAAGTTCATTATGATGCCAGTTCTCATCCAAGGCCCTAAGCAACCCGGCACAACATTGATGTGTACCTAAGGCCATTAGTTGAAGAACTTTTACAGCTGTGGAATGGAAACGGTGTACGTGCGTGGGATGAGCACAGACAGGAGGAATTTAACCTGCACGCGTTGCTGTTTGTAACCATCAACGATTGGCCCGCTCTCAGTAACCTTTCAGGACAGACAAACAAGGGATACCACGCATGCACGCACTGTTTAGCTGACACCGAAAGTATATACTTGGACAAATGCAGGAAGAATGTGTACCTGGGCCATCGTCGATTTCTTCCGACCAACCATCAATGTCGAAAGAAAGGCAAGCATTTCAAAGGCGAGGCAGATCACCGGAACAAGCCTGCCATGTGTACCGTGATCACGTACTTTCTATGGTCAATGATTTACACGTAATCTTTGGAAAGGGTCCCGGCGGACTAGCTGTTCCGAATGACGCTGAGGGACGCGCACCCATGTGGAAGAAGAAATCTATATTTTGGGACCTACCCTACTGGAAAGACCTAGAGGTCCGCTTTTCGATCGACGTGATGCACATGACGAAGAACCTTTGCGTGAACCTGCTAGGCTTCTTGGCGTGTATGGGAAGACAAAAGATACAGCTGAGGCACGGGAGGACCTGCAACGTTTGCACAAAAAGACGACATGCCTCCAAAGCAGTATGAAGGTCCTGCTAGCTATGCTCTTACCAAAGAAGAGAAGGAAATCTTCTTTGAATGCCTGATTAGTATGAAGGTCCCGACTGGCTTCTCGTCGAATATAAAGGGAATAATAAATATGCCAGAGAAAAAGTTCCAGAACCTAAAGTCTCATGACTGCCACGTGATTATGACGCAACTGCTTCCGGTTGCATTGAGGGGGCTTCTACCAGAAAACGTCCGATTAGCCATTGTGAAGCTATGTGCATTCCTCAATGCAATCTCTCAGAAGGTGATCGATCTAGAAATCATATGAAGGCTAAGGAGTGATGTGGTGCAATGTCTTGTCAGTTTCGAGCTGGTGTTCCCACCATCCTTCTCCAATATCATGACGCACGTCCTAGTTCATCTAGTTGACGAGATTGTCATTCTGGGCCCCGTATTTGTAGACAATATGTACCCCTTTGAGAGGTTCATGGGAGTCCTAAAGAAATATGTCCGTAACCGCGCTAGGCCAGAAGGAAGCATCTCCATGGGCCATCAAACAGAGTATGTCATTGGGTTTTCCGTTGACTTCATTCCTGGCCTTAAGAAGATAGGTCCCCTAAATCGCGGTATGAGGGGAGACCGACTGGAAAAGGCATGCTCGGAGGGGACTCAATAATATGCAGGGACGGATATTCTTGGTCTCAAGCACACTACACAGTTCTACAGAACTCTACCTTGGTGACGCCGTATGTCGATGAACACAAGAACAGTCTGCGCTCCAAACACCCGGAGCAGTGCGACGACTGGATTACATGTGAACACATCAGGACTTTCAGCAATTGGTTGGAAACACGTCTCAGAGGTGACAACACTGTTTGTGATGAGCTGTACTCGTTGTCCAGCGGACCATCTTCGAATGTATTGACTTACAAAGGATACGAGATAAATGGGAATACATTTTACATGATCGCCCAAGATCAAAAGAGCACCAACCAAAACAGCGGTGTCCGCTTTGATGCAGCAACCGAGAGGGGAAAGGACACATATTATGGTTACATAGTGGACATATGGGAACTTGACTACGGACATGATTTTAAGGTCCCTTTGTTTAAGTGCAAATGGGTCAATCTGTCAGGAGGTGGGGTACAGGTAGACCCACAGTACGGAATGACAACAGTGGATCTGAACAATCTTGGGTACACTGACGAACCGTTCGTCCTAGCCAATGATGTGGCACAGGTTATCTATGTGAAGGACATGTCTACCAAACCGAGAAAAAGAAAGGATAAGGAAGCGAATACATCATACGATTAGCCAAAGCGCCACATAGTTCTTTCAGGAAAAAGGGACATCGTGGGAGTGGAGGGCAAGGCAGACATGTCTGAAGATTATGAAAAGTTTCATGAAATTGCTCCCTTCAAAGTCAAGGCTGACCGAAGCATCCTGATAAACGATGAAGATTATCCATGGTTACGGCGCAATAAGCAAATGACACAAGCGAAGAGAAAGTGAAGACTTTCTCTCCACAAGTATTATGATGATACCATGCCAACTTTCAACCTCTTCATAGTTCATTTGAAATGCCTGTTGTAACAGATGAGTTTCCGTATGAAACCCTGATATCTCGAAACAGATTGTCCGTTTTGTACACGAAGTGCATCCAGTTTTTGCCGTAACCCTCTCTACTTTCTTGCACATGCTATGTGGATGAAATTATGATACCATGCCAACTTTCAACCTTTTCAGAGTTCATTTGAAATGCTTTTCAATTTCAGGGTCTTATAGCTCAAAATAATCAATAAATGCATGAAAAATAACAAATGAAGTCAGAAAGGGTTGAAAATTGATGATGTGGCTTTGAATGGTGCATTTTGAACACAGAAAAACAATGGAGTTCCAATAAGTTCAAAAAAAATGAAACCCCTTTGTAACAGACGAGTTTCCGTATGAAACCCTGATACTTCGAAAGAGATTGTCCGTTTTGTACACGAAGTGCATCCAGTTTTTGCCGTAACCATCTCTACTTTCTTGCACATGCTATGTGGATGAAATGATGATACCATGCCAACTTTCAACCTTTTCAGAGTTCATTTGAAATGCTTTTCAATTTCAGGGTCTTATAGCTCAAAATAATCAATAAATGCATGAAAAATAACAAATGAAGTCAAAAAGGGTTGAAAATTGATGACGTGTCTTTGAATGGTGCATTTTGAACACAGAAAAACTATGGAGTTCAAATAAGTTCAAAAAAATGAAATCCCTTTGTAACAGACGAGTTTCCGTCTGAATTATCATAAAATATCAAAAAGAATTATCATAAAATAAAATAAGGAAAAGGAAGAAAAGATGAAGAAGGAAAGAAGGAAGAAGAAGAAGAAAAAGAAGGAGAGGAAGAAGGAGAAGAAGAAGGAGAAGAAGAGGAGAGGAAGAAGAGGAAAAAAGAGGAGAAATAAATAAGAAGAGGAAAAAAGAAGAAGAAAAAATAAGAGAAGAAGAGAGGAATAGAGGAGAAGAAGAAAAAATAGAAAATACCTCTGTTCCTTTCTTCTTCTCCTCTTTTTTCTTCTTCTTTTTTTTCTTCGATCTTCTCCTGATCTATTAATCCTTTCTTCTTCTCCTCTATTTTTTCTTCTTCCGGACACCGCGGAGGTGGTTAATTAGTAGTTGAACTAGTTAAACTAGTTTATTTATAGTAAGTTCTTAATTAGTAGTTGAACTAGTTGATTTAAGAAAACTACTTTATTTATAGTAAGTGCTTAATTAGTAGTTGAACTAGTTGATTTAATAAAACTACTTTATTTTACTATATATAGAAGTAGTTTATTTTTAGTAAGTACTACTTTATTTTATTTATAGTAATTAAGTGCTTAGTAGTAGTTGAACTAGTTTATTTAAGAAAACTATTTTATTTTACTATATATAGAAGTAGTTTATTTTTAGCAAGAAAATTAATAGAACTAGTTTATTTTTTAGTTCAAGCAATTATTCCCGCATAGACGTCGATGATGCCTATCCCGCATCCTCGTCGTCGACTTGGCGGAGGAGGCCGGCTTGATAAGAGGGGCCATGCCCGGGACTGGGCTCCGCCGGGCTGGTATTGGGAGGTGCTACCTTCCCGGGGGCGTAGGTTGGTGGGGAGCCAGCCCGTCGTTGACCCGATCCTTGTTTGGTGGCGGTCGCGTGTGCCAGTGACGGTGCCGAGGCTTCCGGACACCGCGGAGGTGGTACATCACCGTGTCAGCGAGGAGGACGAGCACGTCTGTCGCTACATGGTTGCGTTGGAGGGAAAGTCCGACAATACCTGGCAGGTTCTTAAGGGATCTCACTAGAGCTATGATCCTGTGATGGTTCCTTCTCTTTGGGTGTCCACGGCCCGCGCCGATACCCGTCGGGCGCTATGGTTCTAGCTGTATTAGCGATGCTATATGTATGATAGTATTCGAGGTGTATTAGTGATAATATTCGACGATGTACGGACGCAAGAGATGATGTAGTTTTGCTTATAATTGAATGCATTCTAATTTGAATACTACTTTATTTTACAATTTGGTTTTGCTTATTGAATGCTCAAATTGGAAAAGTACTCCTACTTTGAATGCTAAAATTGCAGAGCACTATGCAAGGCGTATGCATTTGATTAGTTGATAGCTTATAGGGTTTATATTTTTGCAGAAATCTAGGAGCCCCTCCATCATCCCCGCCGTCGTCCCCGTCACCGACCCCCCTCCGACCTCGAGGTGAGACCAGCCAAATCTCCATGTCAATATGAGTCCTATATATATGAGAGGACGATATGTCCTTTTTTAGAAAGATAATTAAACGATATTTTGGGTTGACTTTAAGTCTGTCGAGTCTCCACCATATATGAGAGGACGAAGAATCCCGACTGTTGTCGTGGGGGTAGCTTCTCCTTCGTTCCCGTGTGCTAGACAATTTGTTGTAATGCACTCGAGAACGAAAGGAGGAGCTACCATCACCGACGGTCGCAATGTCAGAGAGGAATCAGTGAGGGAGAGTCTCCACCATATATATATGAGAGGACGAAGAATCCCGACTGTTGTTGTGGGGGTAGCTTCTCCTTCATTCCCGTGTGCTAGACAACTTGGTGTAATGCACTCGGGGATGAAAGGAGGAGCTACCATCACCTACGGTCGAATATGTACACCATGTCAGACGAGTGTTTTCAAGAAAAGATTCGACAGACCGATAGTCAACCCGTGTTGAATAATAATGATCTAATTTAGGTTTTTAGTACATATATTTAATTGTACAAGTTTAATATTTGAATTATGAACATAGGAAATGTCGTACTCGGACAACGAAAGTCTCCCAGGGGAGTGCGACTGGTGCCACAACGACCGAGGTCTATGCGACAGGCCTCACCTAGACGAAGATCGGCGCTTCAGCATTAAGCTCGAGGAGACCTTCGATGTTGAAATGGTACCACTACAAAAAAAAGACATATCCGTGACATTTTGGGCCGAACGAAAATCTTTTCTGTCATACTTATGACACTTCTATGACGATAATTGTGACAAAACCCGGTATCATCATAGATGTGGTGGGGTCCTACTTCTATGACAAAAAATCATGACAGAAAATGGGATTTTCGTCCTGGGCGGGCTAGAGACGCACTGCATGACATTCTTTGGGCCGTCCATGATGGAAAAAACCGTGGTAGAAGCGAGGGCGAGGAAAATATCGGGGTGTTCCCGGTTATGGTGGGTGGTCGGGGCCGAGCGATGCGCGTTTCTCTCATACACGCACGCGCGTAGGTGCGAGGCGTTGGGCTCTAACTGAACCCGAGCGAGGCGTTAGGCTCTAACTGAACCTGAGCGATTGCACAGCAGGGTACGCATTACTGAACCCGAGCGATCGATCGATGGCTGTTAACTGAACTCGATCGAGTGATTCCTTCGCTACTACTGCTAACTGAAGCCGATCGATGCTGCCTCTGGATGAATAGTGAGTGTTGCGGGGGCGGGGGGGGGGGGGTTGGATGAACAGTTCCATGTGGGGGTGGATGAACAGTACCCCGATCGATCGAGCCGGTTGGGGCTAGATGAACAGGACCCCGTGGATGGCAGGATGAACCGGACCACCCCGTGGAGGGCAGGATGAACAGTAGATGGTGGAGGGCTGGATGAACAGTAGTCCGTGGAGGGGTGGTTGAACAGGTGCCCGTGGAGAGGGCTGGTTGAACAGTAGCCGGTGGAGTAGCGCGCGGTGGAGGCTGGATGAACAGGAGCCCGTGGATGAACAGTCGCAGGTGGAGGCTGGAGGAGGTCGACGGTGGATGAACAGTAGCTCGTGGAGGCTGGAGGGGGTCGACGGTGGAGATGAACAGTATCCCGTGGAGTCCCGTTTTGTGGTACGCCACACCCCTCCCGATGAACAGGACCCCCGTTTCAACCGTAGCGCTCCAACACAAGTTTGTTTCCTCCGTTTTGCGGTACGCCACACCCCTCCTGATCAACAGGGCCCCCGTTTCGACCGTAGGAGGTCCGTTTCCTCCGTTTTGCGGTACGCCAGACCCCTCCCGATGAACAGGATCCCATTTCAAACGTGGCCGGTCGAACACAAGGCCGTTTCCTCCGTTCTGCGTTACGCCAGGCCTCATTTCCATCGGCTGTTCCGTCCAAGCCGGTTGTCTCCCACGCATTCCGTTGCCTCCCGATGAACACAACGCATTCCGTTGCCTCCCCATGAACACGACGACGACGTTGTTTCTCCGTTCCGACCTAGCCATGTACACGAGCCCTGGCCGTATGTACGCGCGAGTAGGCGTTTGAGACCCCGCCCGTCTGTATGTACGTGGCCGTATTTACTTTCTTGCACCCTGGCCGCTGTACGTACGTGTACATGCTACGTGCGCGCCTCTACTACGACACGTGCGCATCTCTACATCGACCAGTATGTACGTACACGTTCGCGACCAGAATGACAACGCTACGTACGCTTCGACCAGGTGGGTCCCGACTGTCAGGCACTTCCTTGTGTGCGAAGATGTAGCTGGTGGCACTACAGGAATCAGCTACTTTGCCGTCTGCCACGGCAGACGGCAAAGGCAAGGATGGCGGACGGCAAAAGGCTCCGGCAAAGTAGGCTACGGTAAAAAGCTTCTTTGCCGTCTGCTTTCTGAAGCGGACGGCAAAGGGGCCTTTGCCATCAGCGGCTGACGGCAAAGAAAGCCGATGGCAATAAATGTGTTGTTAGTCCGTTAGGCGGCTAACGACAGCCTTTGCCGTCCGCCGCTGACGGCAAAGAGCATCCGGCCTTTGCCGTTCGCCGAATGATGTCAGCTGGACGTCACTGCGGGACAAGCCTTTGCCGTCTGCCACTATAGGCAAAGTGCTCAAACATGCTAGTCCCAGGAAGCACAGGTAGCTGCCACGTGGCATGTTTGCCGTCAGCTAGCTGACGGCAAAGAGCCTGTATAGCCCTGTTTTTAATTTGATTCATTCAATTTGACAGCAATTCATAGATATACAGAGATATACACAACAATTCACATATATACACAACAAGCATATCCAACACACAAGTTTCATCATATATACATACATAACCAACACACATATAGTTCCATCCTTACATATTACAAAAGTTTCACATTGTTCATCCTACACCGTTATCCATCCATCCATATAACAAGTTCCAACCATGCAAGTTCATTGATACAAAATAAAAGCACAAATGGAAAAGAAGCACTCCATCCATGCAAGCTTCCGTGAATTAAATCAAATCAGCAAAATGATAAACAAGATGTTAGAAAAAGAAGAAGAACATGAAGAAGAAGAAGAAGACTATAAGAAATAAGCATACTTAAGTAAAATGGAGCTAACCTAGAAGAAAATGAAGAAGAAGAAGAAGAAGACTAGAAGAATACTAGAAGAAGACTAGAATAATAATAATAATAATAATAATAATAATAATAATAATAATAATAAGAAGAAGAAGAAGAAGAAGAAGAAGAAGAAGACTATAATTAAGCTTATTATGTAAACTTGGTCATTTTGTGCTAACATAAGTAATTTTGGAGTTAACCTATAGGAAACTAAGCATATTAGAGATAACTTAGCATATTAGAGCCAACTTAGGTAAAATGGAGCCAACCTAGCTAATTATGCCATCTTTGAGTGAACTAAGCATATTAGAGCTAACTTATAGCTAACTTATGACCTAGAAGAAGACGAAGACTATAAGCTTATTATGTAAACTTGGTCATTTTGTGCTAACATAAGTAATTTTGGAGCTAACCTATAGGAAACTAAGCATAGTAGAGATAACTTAGCATATTAGAGCTAACATATGTAACTAAGCATATTAGAGCTAACATAGGTAACTAAGCATATTAGAGCTAACTATATATAAATCATTTTGGAGATCTGACATAGCTGACATAGTTCAGTTCTCATTGTTCTTCTCCTTCTCCTTCCTCAGCCTGATGCGCCAAGAGCGGCGAGGCGGTGGAGGCAGTGGGATGTAGTCTTCTACCACAATTGGCGTGGTCATGTCGCCCAGCTGTGGGATCGCCGGCGCCACCACCGGCGCGAGGTCATTGTCAGGCACCACCACCATCGCGAGGCCATCTTCAGGCAGGACAGGCATGACCATCGCTAGGTCATCCTCAGCCACCACCATCTCTTGCCCATGGTGCTCCACCACCATCTCCTGCCCTTGGTCGGCCACCACCATCACTAGGTCATCCTCAGCCGGATGCCCACTCTGCTCCTCTTCTTCCCCACTCCAGTCCGGATCCTCCTCCTTGCTGTCTTTGCTGCAGCCCGAATCGCTGCTGCTTTTGATACAGCCAGAATCGCTGTTGCTTTTGCTACAGCCAGAATCGCTGCTTCTTTGGCTGTAGCCAGTGTCGCTGCTGCTACTCCCATTGCCTGTCCAAATGCAACAATTAATGACCGTTAACAATCGATGCGAGACAAAGCCAAATGTAGAGGAATAAGAAGAGGCAGAACATACCGGCATCATCGTCGTCAGCGTAGCGCATGCGACACATAGTCGCGTTGAACACCTTCACGATGAGCATGGTGGTGTCATCGTCGTACCTGAAGAGAAGGAAGTACCCCGGCCGCAGGTCGTAGGCACGGTAGAACTTCTCCCAGCCATGACACAGGTACATGTGGCCCTCCTTGATCACCAACTCCACGTCCCACAGCCTGCAAAACCCGCTGCCGGCCTGTTGCAGCTTCACATTATTTGGCGGATCTTCACCCAGCATGTTCATAAAAGTGTTAGGCAGCCTCTGCAGTTTGGGACAAGGAGTGATGTAGCAAACAACAGAGTTATCATAATGAGATGGGTGAAGGGGAGATCTCTCCTTTTATATACCTGCCTCTTGGAGGAAGTCCCAAGTATGATACTGAAGAACTCGAAAGCATCCAACTCGTACTTCGGCGTGGCAGAGCGGAGCCTGCGGTGATGGCCTCCCCCCATCTCTAATAAGCAGCAGAAGAGACCAATTAGTATCTAGCTAGAAGCATATCTATAAACATAGAGCCAAGTTTCTAGACATGAAAGAAAACTGAGAAAAAAAGCAATGCACTTGTGCTCAACAACATCAACAACACTTTGTTAATTTGGTAGGTTAGTTGGCAATGGCAATTGGCACCCTTCAAAACTAGGGATTTCTTTAGACGTGAAAGAAAACTGAAAATGTTGAAAAAATGAGCATAGTAATCTAAAAATAGGGGAAAATACACTTCTTCTTTCTCCTCTTTATCTTTTTTTCATCTTTCTTCTTTCTTCTTAACCAAAACTAAACCTAAAGTTCCTTCTGGTGTGATCACATTGGAATACTTGTGGCAACAAATCATAGTTGCACCATATTTTAGGTGGCTCTAGGTGCCACACACCAAGCAAACAAACAAACCTCAAATCAGAAACTAAAGGTGTAGTGTCGTAAAATCAATTTACTTTGTATGCAAATCAGAATGTATAGTTTGCCTTTCCGCAAAAAAGAAAAGGAAAAGACGTGTATAGTTTGCCTCTTATGACAGATTCCATAAGCAATATGCATGCCTTGTTGTTTTCTCAAATTAAACTAATTCGAGTGTTGCTGATTGATGAATTTGAATATATGAAAAGGAATTTGAGGAAAGCTTTTGCTCTTCTCACTATTAATTTCATAATCTTTTATACAACCCCTTCAAGGAGTCTGTGGATAACTTTCGTTTACAGTTCACTAGATATGTGTATTACATTTTCTATTGGAAATGCATTTGAATTCATTTATCACAAATACTAATTCTAAACTTTAACTCTGATGATACGGTTGCCACGTACCTACCAAGACATGCCAATTTTTTTCTTGTATATAAAAGAACTCGTGCACTAATATTTACTTCACTGAAAGATTTTTCACTTTGAAGGGAAATAGTTGTTGTTCCATCATCTATTAATAATATAACAATAATAATTCATTATATGCCAATGAGTTGAGAAATCTGGCACTACATTATTTAAATGACACATAAAAAGCATAATGTACAAAAAATTGATCATGAATAACTAAACACTGTGGATCAATAATAGTATAGAAGATGATCTAACTAATAAGACTACTAGTGAGAATTGAGATTATACACAATTATAGTAGAGAAGATGCTATCTATGCTCTAAACCTAAACTAAAGTAAACCTAAACTAAACCAAACCTAAAATAAACCTAAACTAAACTTAAAATACAGAAAAAAAACAAAAAAAACAAGAGGTCTGACCGGGTGGAGGAGGGGGCACCGGAGGGGTGGGGCGGCCGCGGTGGTGGCGGAGAGGGGTGCCGGGACGGCCGGGTGGAGGAGGGGGCGCCGGAGTGGCGGGGAGGCCGCGGTGGTGGAGCAGAGGGGCGCCGGGGCCGCCGGGTGGAGGAGGGAGCTCCGGAGCGGCGGGGCAGCCGCGGTGGTGTAGCAGAGGGCCGCCGGGGCCGCCAGGGTGGAGGAGGGGGTGCCGCGACGACGTGGGTGGCGTGGGACGGCGGCGGCTCGGGCACGGGCGGCGTGGCGCGGCGACGGGGATGACGCGGGGCGGGGAAGGGGGTCACCGGGGCTGCTGGGGCGGCGCGGCGACGTGGGTGGAGTGGGGCGGCGGCGGCACGGGGGCGGGATGGTGCGGGGCGGCGGCGGCGGGGGGAGAGAGAGAGGACAGATGTGGGGCGCGGGCGGGCGTCGATATGGATTTTAGTTAGGGCACGGTTCTTTGCCGTCCACCAGCAGACGACAAAGATCCTAGCTAACGGGCGTTAGCTTGGCCACTTTCTTTGCCGTCTGCTAGTGGACGGCAAAGACAGTGTCCGTTAGGTGGTTCTCGGTAGTGGGCCACCCTCATTCTTTGCCGTCGGCTAGCGGACGACAAAGACTATATGCCGTCTGCTGGCGGACGACAAAGACTTGGCTGACGTCAAATATGGTCTTTCTCGTCAGCCAAATCTTTGCCGTCAGCTTCTATTGAGATGACGGCAAAGAAGGTCTTTGACGTCAGCTAGTGGACGGCAAAGACATGGCTGACGGCAAAGATCCTGATTCCAGTAGTGTGGGTCCCAGCAGTCAGGGGCCGAATCATTTTTTTTGTTTTTGCCCGGACGCACTTCCTTGCGTGAGAAGATGTAGCTGGTGGGTCCCAGCAGTCGGCGGGAAATGTTTTTATCGCGAAATACGGTGGCCCGTCCGGTGGGTCCCCGCTGTCAGGTGGAGGAATAATTATTTTGCGCGTAATAAGGAGGCACTTCCTTGCTGCGGCCGTGGACCCAGCTGTCAGCCTCTCCACGTACAGTCCACATCCCATGGAAGCCGTTCCTTGACCACGCTGACCACGCCGCGCCGAGAGCACCAGGGCGGTGGACGACGGCGAGGCCTAGGAAGGGGACGATGCGGAGCCGGGGAAGACGCGACAGTGGAAGCCCGCGCGGAGAGGAGTACGAGGGTTCACTGGTTTGGCTGCGGTGTGAGGCTGCCATCGCCGCAGGGCCTGGCCAGCGGTGGGAATAGTAGGGGCGTGAGGCCTCCGTGGCAGCACAGCCGGCCACGGGAGGCAGGAGCATGCGGCACGACCGGCACTGCTTTGGGCGGCTGGAGCAAGAAGACCAGAGGTTGAAGAAGCACTACGGCCGTTGGATTGATATCGTACGGTCACCGGAGCTAGAATCGTTCATATTGACTAAGTTGACAAAGCACTCTGTCCCCGTCAACTTAGTAGGCCCACAAGTCAGCCTCCCACCAAGGTGGGTCCCAAGTAGCAGGGGGAGTATTCATTTTTTTGTGCGTAATAAGGAGGCACTTCCGGTGGGTCCGAGCTGACAGCGGGGGGAACGTTTTTTTCGTGAAATACGGTGGCCCGTCCGGTGGGTGCCAGCAGTTAGGGGGGAAACGTTTTTTTCGCCAAATACGGTGGCCCGTACGGTGGGTCCTTGCTGTCAGGTGGAGGAATAATTATTTTCCGCGTAATAAGGAAGCACTTCCTTGCGGCTGCCGTGGACCCAGCTGTCAACCTCTCCACGACAGTACTCTTCCGATGGAAGTCGTTCCTTGACCACGTTGACCGCGGCGCACTGAGAGCACCAGGGCGGTGGACGACGGCAAGGCGTAGGAAGGGGATGACGCGGAGCCGGGGAATACGCGGCAGTGGATGCCCACGCGGAGAGGAGTACGAGGGTTCCCTGGTTCGGCTGCGGTGTGAGGCTGTCGTCGCCGCAGAATAACAGGGGGTGTGGTTGAGTAGAGAGATGCACTGGCCAGCGGTGGGAGTAGTAGGGGGCGGTGAGGCCTGCACGGGAGGCGGGAGCAGGCGGTCCCGACGGCGCTGGATTTGGCGGCTGTTGCAAGAAGATCAGAGATTGAAGAAACACGACGGACGTTGGATTGACATCCAATGGTTACGTCTGCTAGAATCGTTTGTTGACGTATATAATAACTAAAAAAATCTTGCATACGCGTCAACTTAATAGGCCCATAAGTCAGACCATACGACTCCATATGCAATTTATTGCAGTCCGTTTTTTTGGTTGGCCAGGGCCAATTTTGCATATTTCGGTGGGTTCCAAACTATTTTTAATACCGAAATGTCGAGCTAGATTTAAAGTACTTTGAAGATATATTTAAATTAGGTTAATGCCCAGTGAAATAGGAATCTGAAAATGTGAAAAAATTCAGAAATTATAAAGTAATTGCCAATTTGTCATCTGTTTTTATATTTACAACCCATTTCATATTACTTTCAAGATTTGCCGGCGTCTTGAAAGAGTTGCAGCCCATCAGGGCGTAGAAAAATAAGTAGGCCTGTATTGGGTATTCTTCAGAAAAAATAAAATGGGCTCATTTTCAAAAAGAAAAAATAGCTGGGTGATACGTCTCCAATGTATCTATAATTTTTGATTGCTCCATGCTATATTATCTACTGTTTTGGACAATATTGGGCTTTATTATCCACTTTTATAATATTTTTGGGACTAACCTATTAACCGGAGGCCCAGCCCAGAATTGCTGGTTTTTGCCTATTTCAGAGTTTCGCAGAAAAAGAATATCAAACGGAGTCCAAACGGAATGAAACCTTCGGGAGCATGATTTTTGGAACGAACATGATCCAGGAGACTTGGACCTTACGTAAGAGAAGCTTCTAGGAGGCCACGAGGAAGGGGCGCGCCCTCCACCCTCGTGGGCCCCACGTTGCTCCACCGACGTAATCCTTCCTCCTATATATACCTACGTACCCCCAAACGATCAGATACGGAGCCAAAAACCTAATTCCACCGCTGCAACCTTCTGTACCCAGGCGATCCCATCTTGGGGCCTGTTCCGGAGCTCCGCCGGAGGGGGCATCCATCACGGAGGCTTCTACATCAACACCATAGCCTCTCTGATGAAGTGTGAGTAGTTTACCTCAGACCTTCGGGTCCATAGTTAGTAGCTAGATGGCTTCTTCTCTCTTTTTGGATCTCAATACAATGTTCTCCCCCTCTCTCGTGGAGATCTATTCGATGTAATCTTCTTTTTGCGGTGTGTTTGTTGAGACCGATGAATTGTGGGTTTATGACCAAGTTTATCTATGAATAATATTTGAATCTTCTCTGAATTCTTTTATGTATGATTGGTTATCTTTGCAAGTCTCTTCAAATTATCAGTTTGGTTTGGCCTACTAGATTGATCTTTCTTGCAATGGGAGAAGTGCTTAGCTTTGGGTTCAATCTTGCGGTGTCCTTTCCCAGTGACAGTAGGGGCAGCAAGGCACGTATTGTATTGTTGCCATCGAGGATAACAAGATGGGGTTTTTATCATATTGCATGAATTTATCCCTCTACATCATGTCATCTTGCTTAAGGTGTTACTCTGTTTTCATGAACTTAATACTCTAGATGCATGCTGGATAGCGGTCGATGAGTTGAGTAATAGTAGTAGATGCAGGTAGGAGTCGGTCTACTTGTCTCGGACGTGATGCCTATATACATGATCATACCTAGATATTCTCATAACTATGCTCAATTCTGTCAATTGCTCAACAGTAATTCGTTCACCCACCGTAAAATACTTATGATCTTGAGAGAAGCCACTAGTGAACCCCGGGTCTATCTTCATCATATTAGTCTTCCAATACTTAGTTAGTTCCTTTGCTTTTTACTTTGCTTTTATTTTACTTTGCATCTTTATCATAAAAATACCAAAAATATTATCCTATCATTTCTATCAGATCTCACTCTCGTAAGTTACCGTGAAGGGATTGACAACCCCTTATCGTGTTGGTTGCGAGGATTTATTTGTTTTGTGTAGGTACGAGGGACTCGCGCGTAGCCTCCTACTGGATTGATACCTTGGTTCTCAAAAACTGAGGGAAATACTTACGCTACTTTGCTGCATCACCCTTTCCTCTTCGAGGGAAAACCAACGCCGTGCTCAAGAGGTAGCAAGAAGGATTTCTGGCGCCGTTGCCGGGGAGGTCTACGCAAAAGTCAATATACCAAGTACCCATCAGAAACCCTTATCTCCCACATTACATTATTTGCCATTTGCCTCTTGTTTTCCTCTCCCCCACTTCACCCTTGCAGTTTTATTCGCCCTCTCTTTTTCGTTCGCCTCTTTTTCGCCTGCTTGTCGTTATGGCTAGTCCCTTATCCACTCCGTTGTCCCCTGAGTTTGAAGTCTTTCAATTCAAACAAAGACAAGGAGAAAACTTAAAAGATGCCTGGTTGAGAATAATGGAGTCTTATCATAATTGTACCTTGGAAGTGAACCTGAGAATTTTGCTTCGCAATTTTTATGTTGGATTAAATATGTCTCATAGACAACTCTTGGATTGCGTTGCCAAAGGCAATTTTATTGAAATTGATCCCCATATTGCGCTTGAAGTTGTAGAAGGTATAGTGGGAACACTACCTCAAAAAATGGGGCCTCATCCTACTGTGGAAGAGACACAAGTTTTTGAAAATTTTTGCGAAGTAACTAAGATTTTACAGAAGTCTCTTGAACCTCTTAGAATGTTAGCGGAAATATTCACCGTATGAATATGTTCATTACTCTTTGCAATAAGCGGTTGGATTCTTTAGATCTAAAAATTTCAGAATATGAAGGGAAACATAAAGAACCTCCCGGATTCGAGCTGGATTCCGCTAAAAATTTGAAAACCAAAGATGGCAATACGCAGATCTATCCTTGCTTTTATGCCTAGCTAGGGGCGTTAAACGATAGCGCTTGTTGGTAGGCAACCCAATTTTATTTTTAGTTTTTTGCTTTTTACTTCTGTTTAGGAATAAATCTTTGTTCTAGCCTCTGGTTAGATGTGTTTTTATGTTATAATTAGTGTTTGTGCCAAGTTAAACCTATAGGATCTTCTTGGATGATAGTTATTTGATCTTGCAGAAATTTCCAGAAACTTTCTGTTCACGAAAACAATTGTTAAAAATCACCAGAACGTGATAAAATACTGATTCCAATTGCTGCTGATCAATAAACAAATTGTCTAGGTCTTCCTATTTTTTCTGATTTTTTGGAGCTCCAGAAGTTTGCGTTAGTTACAGATTATTAAAGACTGTTCTGTTTTTGACAGATTCTGTTTTTCGTGTGTTGTTTGCTTATTTTGATGAATCTATGGCTACTATAATAGTTTATAAAAGATAGAGAAGTTGGAATACAGTAGGTTTAACACCAATATAAATAAAGAATGAGTTCATTACAGTACCTTGATGTGGTCTTTTGTTTTCTTTTGCTAACGGAGCTCACGAGATTTTCTGTTAAGTTTTGTGTTGTGAAGTTTCCAAGTTTTGGGTGAAAGATTTGATGGATTATGGAACAAGGAGTGGCAAGAGCCTAAGCTTGGGGATGCCCATGGCACCCCCAAGATAATCTAAGTACACCATAAAGCCAAAGCTTGGGGATGCCCCGGAAGGCATCCCCTCTTTCGTCTACTTCCATCGGTAACTTTACTTGGAGCTATATTTTTATTCACCACATGATATGTGTTTTGCTTGGAGCGTCTTGTATGATTTGAGTCTTTTACTTTTAGTTTACCACAATCATCCTTGCTGTACACACCTTTTTAGAGAGCCATACATGATTTGAAAATTATTAGAATGCTCTATGTGCTTCACTTATATCTTTTGAGTTATATAGTTTTGCTCTAGTACCTCACTTATATCTTTTAAAGCACGGTGGTGTATTTGTTTTATAGAAACTATTGATCTCTCATGCTTCACTTAGATTATTTTGAGAGTCTTAAATAGCATGGTAATTTGCTTAAATAATCCTAATATGCTAGGTATTCAAGATTAGTAAAAACTTTCTTATGAGTGTGTTGAATACTAAGAGAAGTTTGATGTGATTGTTTTGAGATATGGAGGGAATAATATCAAAGTTGTGCTAGTTGAGTAGTTGTGAATTTGAGAAATGCTTGTGTTGAAGTTTGCAAGTCCCGTAGCATGCACGCATGGTAAACGTTATGTAGCAAATTTGAAACATGAGGTGTTCTTTGATTGTCCTCCTTATGAGTGGCGGTCGGGGACGAGCGATGGTCTTTTCCTACCAATCTATCCCCCTAGGAGCATGCGCGTAATGCTTGTTTTTTGATGACTTGTAGATTTTTGCAATAAGTATGTGAGTTCTTTATGACTAATGTTGAGTCAATGGATTATACACACTCTCACCCTTCCATCATTGCTAGCCTCTTCGGTACCGTGCATTGCCCTTTCTCACATTGAGAGTTGGTGCAAACTTCGCCGGTGCATCCAAACCCCGTGATATGATACACTCTTTCACACATAAACCTCCTTATATTTTCCTCAAAACAGCCACCATACCTACCTATTATGGCATTTCCATAGCCATTCCGAGATATATTGCCATGCAACTTTCCACCATTTCGTTTATCATGACACATTCATCATTGTCATATTGCTTAGCATGATCATCTAGTTGACATAGTATTTGTGGCAAAGCCACCATCATAATTCTTTCATACATGTCACTCTTGATTCATTGCATATCCCGGTACACCGCCGGAGGCATTCATATAGAGTCATATTTTGTTCTAGTATCGAGTTGTAATCATTGAGTTGTAAATAAACAGAAGTGTGATGATCATCATTTTCTAGAGCATTGTCCCAAGTGAGGAATAAAAAAGAGAGAGAGAAAGGCCATAAAAATAAGAAGAGAAGGCCCAAAAAAATGAGAGAAAAAGAGAGAAGGGACAATGCTACTAACCTTTACCACACTTGTGCTTCAAAGTAGTACCATAATCTTCATGATAGAGAGTCTCTTGTTTTATCACTTTCATATACTAGTGGGAATTTTTCATTATAGAACTTGGCTTGTATATTCCAACAATGGGCCTCCTCAAGTGCCCTAGGTCTTCGTGAGCAAGCAAGTTGGATGCACACCCACTTAGTTTCTTTTGTTGAGCTTTCATACATTTATAGC
This sequence comes from Triticum aestivum, assembly GCF_018294505.1. NCBI lineage: Eukaryota > Viridiplantae > Streptophyta > Magnoliopsida > Poales > Poaceae > Triticum > Triticum aestivum. Next base: position 15,263,425 of record NC_057808.1, on the reverse strand, counting down.
TCTAGTGCATCCATTGCATGGCAATCCCTACTCCTTGCATTAACATCAATCGATGGGCATCTCCATAGCTCATTGATTAGCCTCGTTGATGTGAGACTTTCTCCTTTTTTGTCTTCTCCACATAACCCCCATTATCATATTCTATTCCACCCGTAGTGCTATGTCCATGGCTCGCGCTCATATATTGCATGAAAGTTTATAGGTTTGAGATTACTAAAGTATGAAACAATTGCTTGGCTTGTCATCGGGGTTGTGCATGATGAGAGCATTCTTGTGTGACGAAAATGGAGCATGACTAAACTATATGATTTTGTAGGGATGAACTTTCTTTGGCCATGTTATTTTGAGAAGACATAGTTGCTTAGGTAGTATGCTTGAAGTATTATTATTTTTATGTCAATACAAACTTTTATCTTGAATCTTTCGGATCTGAATATTCATACCACAATTAAGAAGAATTACATTGAAATTATGCCAAGTAGCATTCCACATCAAAAATTATCTTTTATCATTTACCTACTCGAGGACGAGCAGGAATTAAGCTTGGGGATGCTTGATACGTCTCCAACGTATCTATAATTTTTGATTGCTCTATGCTATATTATCTACTTTTTGGACAATATTGGGCTTTATTATCCACTTTTATATTATTTTTCGGACTAACCTATTAACCGGAGGCCCAGCCCAGAATTGCTGTTTTATTGCCTATTTCAGAGTTTCGCAGAAAAAGAATATCAAACGGAGTCCAAACGGAATGAAACCTTCGGGAGCGTGATTTTTGGAATGAACATGATCCAGGAGACTTGGACCCTAGGTAAGAGAAGCATCCACGAGGCCATGAGGTAGGGGGGCGCGCCCACCCCCCAGGGTGCGCCCTCCACCCTCGTGGGCCCCATGTTGCTCCACCGACGTACTCCTTCCTCCTATATCTACCTACGTACCCCCAAACGATCAGATATGGAGCCAAAAACCTAATTCCACCGCCGGAACCTTCTGTACCCACGAGAACCCATCTTGGGGCCTGTTTCGGAGCTCCGCCGGAGGGGGCATCCATCATGGAGGGCTTCTACATCAACACCATAGCCTCTCCGATGAAGTGTGTGTAGTTTACCTCAGACCTTCGGGTCCATAGTTAGTAGCTAGATGGCTTCTTCTCTCTTTTTGGATCTCAATACAATGTTCTCCCCCTCTCTCGTGGAGATCTATTCGATGTAATCTTCATTTTGCGGTGTGTTTGTTGAGACCGATGAATTGTGGGTTTATGATCAAGTTTATCTATGAAAACTATTTGAATCTTCTCTGAATTCTTTTATGTATGATTGGTTATCTTTGCAACTCTCTTCGAATTATCAGTTTGGTTTGGCCTACTAGATTGATCTTTCTTGCAATGGGAGAAGTCCTTAGCTTTGGGTTCAATCTTGCGGTGTCCTTTCCTAGTGACAGTAGGGGCAGCAAGGCACGTATTGTATTGTTGCCATCGAGGATAACAAGATGGGTTTTTATCATATTGCATGAATTTATCCCTCTACATAATGTCATCTTGCTTAAGGCGTTACTCTGTTTTCATGAACTTAATACTCTAGATGCATGCTGGATTGCGGTCGATGAGTGGAGTAATAGTAGTAGATGCAGGCAAGAGTCGGTCTACTTGTCTCGGACGTGATGCCTATATACATGATCATACCTAGATATTCTCATAACTATGCTCAATTCTATCAATTGCTCAACAGTAATTCGTTCACCCACCGTAAAATACTTATGCTCTTGAGAGAAGTCACTAGTGAAACCTATGGCCCCCGGGTCTATATTCATCATATTAATCTTCCAATACTTAGTTATTTCCTTTTCTTTTTACTTTGCTTTTATTTTACTTTGCATCTTTATCATAAAAATACCAAAAATATTATCCTATAATTTCTGTCAGATCTCAGTCTCGTAAGTGACCGTGAAGGGATTGACAACCCCTTATCGCGTTGGTTGGGAGGATTTATTTGTTTTGTGTAGGTACGAGGGACTCGCGCGTAGCCTCCTACTGGATTGATACCTTGGTTCTCAAAAACTGAGGAAAATACTTACGCTACTTTGCTGCATCACCCTTTCCTCTTCAAGGGAAAACCAACACAGTGCTCAAGAGGTAGCACTGGGCTGGTCACATGGTGTACATAAAATATAACGCTGGGCTAGACGGGCCACAGCCCAGTTCAAACCCTGCTCCGTCTCAACAATAGCAAAAAAATACTGCTCGAGCTGCTACGTCCCAGGTGTCAGCCGATCTTGTGCTGTTCTCTTGTCTATTGACTATATACGCTCACAATGTCGTGGGTCCCAGATGTCACGAAAACACTAGGAGGAAGCATTTTATTTTTCCATACGCTGACATGGTGGGCCCTAATGTCATCCTCTCCACGTACTTCTGCCGATTCCTATTGTTTGTTGACCATGTTGACAACGCGAGAGGGCGGCGCCGCGGCGAGCGCACCAAAGCACGCGGAGGACGACGGCGAGGCCTCGGACGTCGGCGTTAACGATTTAGGAGACGGTGGGGCGGCGATGCGTGCGCTGAGGCGCAGCCATCCATGGGAGGCGGAAGCAGGCGGCCCCGCCGGCGATGGTTTGGTTTTGGCGGCTGGAGGAAGACAGGACTGAAGAAACACGACATACTGTAAAAGCAGCAGGAGTACTTAACAACCTTAACTGAAACCAGCAGGGGCACTTAACAACCATAGCTGAAAGCAGTATGAGTACTTATACAGGTTCAACCGTACAAAGCATGCCTCGAACAGTGCTACTTTGCCTACAGTTAACCAAGGGTGAGGCCGCCAAGCCCCAGGACAAGGCCTAGGCGCCACCCCGCACATCCACAACCTTCTGAAAGCGGCTTCATCTCGCAATGTGGTCAATAAACAGGATATTCGCTTTAGATCCATGGAAAAGCAGGAACATGATCTGTTGTCCTATTCTCCAAGATGGACGGGCCTTCATTATTTGAGACCACCCATGAATAAGTATCTTTTCACCTCCAAGGGGAATGGAGTAGGTCGACATAAACATCATGTTGTGACCAAGCGCAAGTCTGACCTGACCATGGTCGGGCATCTGTATAGGAACAATAGAACCGGGCAGTTTCTATTTCAAGAAGATCACAGCTGTAAAACTGTGTATAAGCAATAGTTTATGAACAACATATATAACAGAAAATAGCTCATACCATAAGTTTCTCGACACAGTTGGACCTGTTCAACGAGTGCAGCAGTGGCACACATATCCCACGTGGCCTTCCACCATTGAAACGCCCCACAAGGACCTCAAGACGATCAATAAAGTGTAGGAACTTGTGGATGTCCTCCCAGTCAACTTCAGTGCCATGAGTAACAGCCGAGTTGTTACAGAATAACAAACGAGCAGCCTGCTTAACTCTGAAAAAACCTACACGTGCCACCAATTATAAGAAAATATTAGTTAGAAGTAGCATCTTCGTGAGAGATTCGTTGCTACTTCTAAAGTTAAATTGTGATCAGTTAGATAGAATAGGTGGATTAAGAAGTAATCGAGGCAACAAGCAAGAACCAGATACAAAACCAACATGGATGAACAATTGGAACGACGTCGGGGTGGAAGATCGCAGTGAACATGAGACCAGGTTCTGCTATTTCCATCAACATTCGTGCGCCAACTTCCAGTCCGTAACACTTGAGAAAGTTTATCCAAGTTCGGCCATAAAAAAGCAGCGATCTTCTTGGTTGATGAACCCAACTCGAAACTTATATCCATGGCTTGTCTTCACTGTTACCATTAAACTGGTGTATTCAGTTATGGCAAGGCCGAGCATCTTGAGTACCTGTGTTCTGGCAGAGCAAGGAATGCACTGCAGGAAAAATAATATGAGAACACAATGTATTCCCTATATCCAAATCTAGAAATACTTTTCTCCTTCACGTCAGTGTTGACCATGGTACTAGTACCTTTTATCCAAATATAGCAATCCAAATTTCCAAATTAGTCGACATCATGTTCAAAAAACCCCACCCTCCCGGATAGAAAAGAGGATTCTAGGAACATACTGTGCGCGTTTTAAAATCCTGTGTTAGGATGAGAAGGAACAAGTGTGGCGTCTCGCCGAGGGCGCAGAAACCTGTAGGGTCCTCGCACTTTGGGCACTGCAAATGAAACGCACTAGATTCAGTAGGAAGAAAAATGCATCAACGGCGGCGGCTGCCATCCTAGGAGTACCCGCGACCCAGGGAGTTAGATTTATCGGGGATGGATGAAGAATTCGTACCAGGTTCTCCATGAGAAAACCCTATGCAATCACCGAGCGGGGGTTTTCCTCTGAACAAGCAGACAAGGGAGAAGGGATTCAGGCCGAGTGAAATATTGTCGCTTCGTCCGTCCAGCTTACTGCTAAAGCTGGAAAGGTGGGTTTTTTTGTGATTTGACGGCTCATTGGGCATTAATGCGGCGCTACGACCGGGGTGTGTCTACCATGCAGTTGTGGACCCCGTTGCCGGATGCCCCACATATCAGCGCAAGGAAGTAGAAAGACAGGAGTAACTAGTTATTACACATAAATATATTTTTGACAGAGAGGTATTCCCTCTGTAAAGAAATATAAAGATCTTTTATATCACAACTTTATACATAAGAAAAATCAAGGGGAATATATATAACATATATAATTATAAAAAACAGAGTTTTTTAACACGGTATAGACGAGTTGGTGATGATGGTGTGCCTGTCATCCTGCAATATAGGCCGTACGATTTATATCTGACGGATAGGAAGGAAACTATGGCAATTTTGCAAAAAGGTACCCACACACCTCTTCGCATTTGCAAATAAGGCCTTCCCTCGATCATCCTTTTTTCTCACAAGATAAAATACTCATACAAATGCATCTTGATGTTACGTGCAACGCACGGGGATTATGGGGGTTCAGCTGAGAAATACTCAGACAGGCTCACGGTTCTGGACTTTGGGCCATATGCCGGTGGGCCTGCATGTTTGGGGGCCCATGTGTTCTACCTCAGCGCTTTTCATATTGCAAGCGGTCGGTATGGCGCTGGTTTTAGATGCTGTCGCAAGGCACATACACAAAATTGAATAAAGCACAGCAGCTGCAATGAAATCAAACGACAGTTCCTAACCAGCAATCAGAGTTGCAATTCTATCAATGATACTGTCGTACTACTTATACACACAGGACACTTGTTTCACCATGCCAGAGTATTAAATCAAAATCTCTCGGCGGATAGATCAGTTCGGCAGTACTGAAGAATTTCAAAGTTGATTTGGACCAGCTCTCCTTGCCGAGAAAGTTCGATTTTGACATCATCCCCTACCGCAAGATATGATTTAGATTTGAACCTTGACCATCCTTTAGCATCAATCATCATGTGACCATCCTTTGTACTTACGATATATTGAGCAGGTTCATTCACACCAAGGCTGCACATGGTAAGAGAAACTTGGCCGCTGTCGCCTGAATTGTTGAACGACTCCCTCGTTGCTCTAGGAATTCTCTGTTTGCAAACAAGAAGACATACCCAAACAGTTAGATCAACACAGTGAATCATGCGAAACAACATGGAAATAAAAAAGAACGAAACACTTGGGCGGCCAATGCTTACCAAGAAGGTGGACATGTCGGTTTTTGTAAGGACTTTGGTATATGAAGTGCGAACTGCAGCCTAGTCTGTTGCCGGTGCAACTGCTCGTTCGGTTGCCGCTGCACGGGCCGGAGCAGATGCAAGTGCAAGTGTTGGTGCAGGTGCCAAAGCCGCTGCTGCTGCCGGAGATGGTGCTCCTTGCAGAGCTGGTGCTGGTGTCGGAGCAGGTGCTGGTGTCGATGCCCGATCCTCCGGTAGATCGGCCTGATCCGCTGACGCGGTCGGTGCCCAATCCTCAGCTGGATCAGACTGAGCTGCTGCCGCTGTCAGTGCTAGAGCAACTGCCGGTGCTCGATCAGTTGCTGAAGGTGGTACCAATGTGCGAGACCGCGGCGATCGTGTCTGGTCTGCTATGATCAGCTTTCTAACTTGACTAGGCTTCATGACCGTGATCCAGTTTTTTTCTTCATTTCTTTTAAACGCGAGAAGGACTAATTATGGCATTTTTGTTAAACCAAACTGCAGTTCATCATAGGGATTCAGCTTGTACTCATACAACAGACTGTTCCAATTTTTTCCAGTAATATAAGTGATGGACAGTGCCTTCGTTACTGACAGGACATAAGAATTGAAACCTGCAAAAAATAGCCATCGTAGAGCAAACCAAACGGTTTATTCTGTGATGAATGTCACATGGCAAAACCTGCATCGTAAAATAGCAGGAAAATAAAGAAAACATTACATTAAATCAATAAGATTTAGACAGTAAATCAATAAGATTTACTTGATGTGACACGAGTGAATCCTTACCAGGAAATCACTATGTTGAAGTACTAAACAGAAGATTGATCGTCCAACTACGGGTGGCATGCAGGGGCCCCACCTACTCCCACAAGCAGGACAGTCCAAAGGTCGTGACAAATCGTATGGACCGAACATTCATGGGACTGGAAATCCTGGTGGATGCGATAAACCCTGCAATGCGTACAGATATTGCAGTGTAACCATAATTGATAAACCGTCCTCACAAAAAAGATGATCTGGATACTTCAAAATATACAGACTGAATTGAGTGGACAGACATTAACATAGACCGTTCTCAGGACTGACCACACACAAAAAGCGGCAGTACTAATAAAGAATACAGGGTTCACAAACACAAATCAAGTACTGAACAATAATACTTACTATAGACAAGCAAAGTTGCACTAATTAAACTCTGCAGACTATTTCTTGCCACCGACCTATGGGATGAACCCCGCATAACTGACTAGGCCATGGACTTCGTGAGAGATGTCTACATGCACCATCACCATCTTGTCAACCTGGGAGAACCTAAAAGAGTGGTCTTTCCACTCATAAACATGATCATGAAGACAGGCCGCATCAGATTTGTTGGGAAGCTTTACAAGAACCACACCCTTCGTAATCGAAGGCACAGCCAGGAAATTGTTGTGGCCAAGTACAGCCTCGAGAACACGCCTGACAACAATGCTACATGAAAACACTACTTCAGGACACATGGCGACAAGGACACAACAGCTAGATAGTTTAGTAGTAGAACTCATCCTCATGTCTTCCAGTTCACATGGCATGACTTTGAGAACTTCATATCCACCGTGGACCTGGTTCTAATTCAAACAGAAACCATATTTTATTACTACCTCCGTTCAGAAATATAAGATGATTTTTGATATTATACTCCATATATGACTACATATATGCACAGAAATGTGTGAACAAAGACATTAGAACATGTCTTCAAAGGTATGAGAGCAGAGGATTACTTGCAATATCCATAACACAAGTTACTAAGGCAAAAATACCCTCTTCAAAGGTAGCATTGATGTTCATAAAGTACTCCCTCCATCCCAAAATTCTTGTCTTAGATTTGTCTAGATACGGATGTATCAAGTCACATTTTAGTATTAGATACATCCGTATCTAGACAAATCTAAGACAAGAAATTTGGGACAGAGGGAGTAGTTGAAAGTAATCTATAAGAAATCAGTGTCAACCTCTCGCATGTTTTGGTCAAAAGAGGAATTTAGAACCGTCATTTGGCACACAAAAATCACATGCAAGATCACACAAAAAGTTGTACTACTACTGCGTGTTAGATGAAAAAACACGATCAAGATCGAGAAAAAGATTGTCAAGAAGAGATATTACCTGGACTTGCTTAATGAGGGATCCCGGAGATGGGGGCTTGGACAGGGCAATGGCTTTGAGCTTGTCTGCGGTACTCTCAGCGGGGTGCTTGCACTTCTTCGTACCATGAGCCTCAACGGTTTTGGCCAGAGCCATAGACATCACTTCGGCCGGTGCTCCAGCGTCCATCAAGAAACTATTAAATAGAAATAAAAGAAAAGAAACCATAATCACAAACCCAAAAGAGGAAAATAGAGGGAGTTATAGGATCAGTCTCGGTGTTGCAAGACCGGACCTTGGCCAGAATCAACACCATTGATGCGCTCACCTTTCCTTCTTTGGGAGAGAAGAACAATGGCCTAAGCAGGTCAAGGTTTTCTTGAAGAAACGAGGAACAAGATGAGGGAGAAGCGAGGATTGGGTAGAGAGGAAGCCGAGAGAGAAGAGTGAAATGATGGTTGCTTCGTCCGTCCAACTTACTGCTGGAAAGGAGGGGGTTTTGTGATTTGACGGCTCATTGGGCATTACTGCGGCGCTTCGATCGGGGTAGTCTACCGTCACTCTACTACGGAGTAATTTAGTGCATGGCTGGTGGACCCCGATGCTGGCTGTCCCACACGTCGGCGAAAGTGAGTAATTTAGTGCATGGCTGGAGGAGGATCTGCACGGTAGAGCATGTCCACTGTTTTTCTGAAGAAAAAAAGATTACAACAAGCGTTTCCACTCTTACGATGGAGGAGTGCGAAACACGGCAGCCACTTGAACATACACAGTGCTCCTACTACTAGGCATGTGCAGTGGTTCATACGTCAGTACTACATAATCTTGTTGCTAGTGTAGTAAGATATGACGACGACAAATGATGTTGTGCGCATGTCAACTATATGAACAGTAATGTAGTAACATAGTACCGCTTTCTCGACTGTCCGGTCGAGAATGAACGGTGAGATCAATGTTAACAGAACTAGGTCTACAGTGCACGGAGAGTACGGTGCTACAGTACTTCATGAAACATGAACCATATGAAGCACAAATAGTGTTAGGCAGGGTGTATGAAGGGTGCACGGGATGGGAGAAAAAGTTCCCTTCTCGACCCACTTTTGGGTGTTTGGCAGAGTGCATGAAGGGTGCATGAGTCCACACTAGTAGGTTAAGACAAATACACGAAGAGGAAACAACTACTCCGTCTAGGTGTGTAAGTTATCTTACGTTGTGCGCTGCGACCAAGGCGGAGAGGAAAACGAGAAAACTTAATGTCTTTTTGCTAATTAATAGCATTGCATGCAATGAACTAACCACTGCATGTCATGTTTATTAGTCTCAAGTCATTGAAAGCATGCACGGCCCACGTCTCTTATTGGTTGATATGTCACAAAACAAGAAACGGGAAGGGAGTTAATGTACCGTGCCTAAGTGTTTTGGGATTATTTGGTTTTCGTAAGGTGACTTACACACTATATTGAGATGAGAATGCAACCAAACACACCCACACGCTTTGTGCTACAGTGACTGATCTGCACCGTCTGAGTTTGATCCAACGGTCATGTTGCGCCGAGACATGGACATCCCATGCAGAGGGCGCCTAAACACCACCGAAGTCCCTCTACTTCTCGAGGCGCATGACGTTGGTGATGCAGGGTGCGAAACGGCTGAAAGGCAATGCAATCTACGGGAAGGCAGAGGGAGCCAGCCGAGGAGCGGGGAATCTTTTGGTTTTCACCATGGTAAAACACCAGTCGATGACTTCTCACATCAAGGAATAGTGGGTTTTACAGGCGGAGTCATCGTGACTAATTGCTGCCGCGCCTGCTCCCGTCAATCAAAAATTAAAAATCTTGCCGCGCCTGCTCCCGTCAATCAAAAAATTAAAAATCCTGCCGCACTCAAACACCAGAGCAACGCCGCGGTGGATGTTTAAATTTACCTGCCGGCAAGTAGATAAAAAAGGGGTGAAAAAACAAATGTGGCGGCGGCCTAGCTAATCGGTCGAACTAGCCCAACTAGCTAGCCACCGTGCTTCACTGATGTACTCGGCGGGAAAAGTGGTCTTTCGTGATTTGACGACTCATTTATTTACTTGCTTCGGCGAAAACGCGCGGTAAGGCGTCCCGCGTTAGGAAGAATATATGCGTGCACCACCCGGGAGGACCCCGAAACCGCGCGGTAGGGTGTGCCATGTCTCGGCACGGAGGAAAAATGTGCGTATAAAAATTTACTGTATCAGACGTAGTACCTATGTGTTGGGAATCGTAGCATAATTTAAAATTTTCCTACGCTCACCAAGATGCATCTATGGAGTCTACTAGCAACGAGGGGAAGGGAGTGCATCTACCCTTGTAGATCGCGAGCGGAAGCGTTCCAATGAACGTGGATGACGGAGTCGTACTCGCCGTGATCCAAATCACCGATGACCGAGTGCCGAATGTACGGCACCTCGGCGTTCAACACACGTACGGTGCAGCGACGTCTCCTCCTTCTTGATCCAGCATGGGGGGAGGAGAGGTTGATGGAGATCCAACAGCACGACGGCGTGGTGGTGGATGTAGCGGGTCTCCGGCAGGGATTCGCGGAGCTTCTGCGTGAGAGAGAGAGGTGTTGCAGGGGAGGAGGGAGGCGCCAAAGGCTGTTTTCTGCTGCCCTCCCTCCCCCCCTTTATATAGGCCCCTGGGGGGGTGCGCCAGCCCTAGGAGATGGGATCTCCAAGGGGGGGGGGGGGCGGCGGCCAAGGGGGGAAGGGGTTGCCTTGCCCCCCAAGGCAAGGGGGAACCCCCCTAGGGTTCCCAACCCTAGGCGCATGGGGGGGGAGGCCCAAGGGGGCGCCCCAGCCCACTAGGGGCTGGTTTGCTTCCACTTTCAGCCCACGGGGCCCTCCGGGACAGGTGGCCCCACCCGGTGGACCCCCGGGACCCTTCCGGTGGTCCCGGTACAATACCGATAACCCCCGAAACTCTCCCGGTGGCCGAAACTTGACTTCCTATATATAATTCTTCACCTCCGGACCATTCCGGAACCTCTCGTGACGTCCGGGATCTCATCCGGGACTCCGAACAACTTTCGGGTTTCCGCATACATATATCTCTACAACCCTAGCGTTACCGGACCTTAAGTGTGTAGACCCTACGGGTTCGGGAGACATGCAGACATGACCGAGACGCCTCTCCGGTCAATAACCAACAGCGGGATCTGGATACCCATGTTAGCTCCCACATGTTCCACGATGATATCATCGGATGAACCACGGTGTCGAGGATTCAATCAATCCGTATGCAATTCCCTTTGTCAATCGGTATGTTACTTGCCCGAGATTCGATCGTCGGTATCCCAATACCTTGTTCAATCTCGTTACCGGCAAGTCTCTTTACTCGTACCGCAATGCATGATCCTGTGACTAACGCCTTAGTCACATTGAGCTCATTATGATGATGCATTACCGAGTGGGCCCAGAGATACCTCTCCGTCACACGGAGTGACAAATCCCAGTCTCGATCCGTGCCAACCCAACAGACGCTTTCGGAGATACCCGTAATGTACCTTTATAGTCACCCAGTTACGTTGTGACGTTTGGCACACCCAAAGCACTCCTACGGTATCCGGGAGTTGCACGATCTCATGGTCTAACGAACCTACACGATCTTTTATGCTATGCTTAAGTTGGGTCTTGTCCATCACATCATTCTCCTAATGATGTGATCCCGTTATCAATGACATCCAATCTCCATAGTCAGGAAACCATGACTATCTGTTGATCAACGAGCTAGTCAACTAGAGGCTTACTAGGGACAGGTTGTGGTCTATGTATTCACACATGTATTACGATTTCCGGACAATACAATTATAGCATGAATAATAGACAATTACCATGAACAAAGAAATATAATAATAACCATTTATTATTGCCTCTAGGGCATATTTCCAACAGTCTCCCACTTGCACTAGAGTCAATAATCTAGTTCACATCACCATGTGATTAACATTCACTGGTCACATCACCATGTGACCAACATCTAAAGAGTTTACTAGAGTCAACAATCTAGTTCACATCACTATGTGATTATCACTCAATGTGTTCTGGTTTGGTCATGTTATGCTTGTGAGAGAGGTTATTAGTCAACGGGTCTGAACCTTTCAGAACCGTGTGCTTTATGAATATTTATGTCATCTTGTGGATGCTACCACGCGCTATTTGGAGCCATTTCAAATAATTGCTCTACTATACGAATCCGGTTTACTACTCAGAGTCATCCGGATTAGTGTCAAAGTTCGCATCGACGTAACCCTTTACGACGAACTCCATTCCACCTCCATAATCGAGAAAATTCCTTAATCCACTAGGTACTAAGGATAAGTTCGACCGCTGTCATGAGATCCTTTCCCGGATCACCATTGTACCCTCTTGACCAACTCAAGGCACACTACATGTGCGGTACACAGCATAGCATACTATAGAGCCTATGTCTAAAGCATAGGGGACAGCCTTCGTCCTTTCTCTATCTTCCGCTGTGGTCAGGTCTTGAGTCTTACTCAATACTCACACCTTGTAACACAGCCAAGAACTCCTTCTTTGCTGATCTATTTTGAACTCTTTCAAAATCATGTCAAGGTGTGCTGTCTTTTGAAAGTATCATCAGGCGTCTTGATCTATCTCTATGGATCTTGATGCCCAATATGTAAGCAGCTTTATCCAGGTCTCCCTTTGAAAAAAAACTCCTTTCAAACAACCCTTTATGCTTTCCAGAAATTTTACATCATTTCGGATCAACAATATGTCATTCACATATACTTATCAGAAATGTTGTAGCGCTCCCACTCACTTTATTGTAAATACAAGTTTCTAACAAACTTTGTATAAACCCAAAAACTTTGATCACCCCATCAAAGCGTATATTCTGACTCCGAGATGCTTGCTCTAATCCATGGAAGGATCGCTGGAGCTAGCATACCTTTTAGCATCCTTAGGATCGACAAAACCTTTCTGATTGTATCACATACAACCTTTCCTTACGAAAACTGGTAAGGAAACTTGTTTTGACATCCATCTGCCAGATTTCATAAATGTAGCTAATGCTAACATGATTCCGACGGACCTAAGCATCGCTACGGATGAGAAAAACTCATCGTAGTCAACTCCTTGAACTTGTGAAAATACTTTGCCACAAGTCGAGCTTCATGGACGGTAACTTTACCGTCCATGTCCGTCTTCTTCTTAAAGATCCATTTATCTCAATGGCTTGCCGATCATCGGGCAAGTTCACCAAAGTCCATGCTTTGTTCTGATACATGGATTCTATCTCGGATTTCATGGCCTCGAGCCATTCGTCGGAATATGGGCCCACCATCGCTTCTCCATAGCTCGTAGGTTCATTGTTGTCTAGCAACATGACTTCCAAGACAGGATCACGCATTACTCTGAAGTAGTGCGCATCCTCGTTGTCCTACGAGGTTTGGTAGTGACTTGATCCGAAGTTTCATGATCACCATCATAAGCTTCCACTTCAATTGGTGTAGGTGCCACAGGAACAACTTCCTGTGCCCTGCTACATACTAGTTGAAGCGACGGTTCAATAACCTTATCAAGTCTCCACCATCCTCCCACTCAATTCTTTCGAGAGAAACTTTTCCTCGAGAAAGGACTCGTTTCTAGAAGCAATTACTTTTGCTTCCAGATCTGAAATAGGAGGTATACCCAACTGTTTTTGGGTATTCTATGAAGATGCATTTATCCGCTTTGGGTTCGAGCTTATCAGCCTGAAACTTTTTCACATAAGCATCGCAGCCCCAAACTTTAAGAAACGACAACTTAGGTTTCTATAAACGGTGTTCTCAACGGAATTGCGTGGTGCCCCTTTTAAAGTGAATGCGGTTGTCTCTAATGCCTAACCCACAAACGATAGTGGTAATTTGATAAGAAACATCATGGTATGCACCATATCAATAGGGTGCAGTTATGATGTTCGGACACACCATCACACTATGGTGTTCCAGGCGGTATTAATTGTGAAACACTTTCCACAATGTCTCAATTGTGTGCCAAACTCGTATCTCAGATACTCATCTCTATGATCATATCACAGACATTTTATCCTCTTGTTACGACGATCTTCAACTTCACTCTGATATTACTTGAACCTTTCAATAATTCACACTAGTGTTTCATCAAGCAAATACACTCAGCATCTACTCAAATCATCTGTGAAGTAAGAACATAACGATATCCACTGCATGCCTCAGCACTCATTGGACTGCGTACATCAAAATGTATTACTTCCAATAAGTTGCTCTCTTGTTCCATCTTACTAAAAACGAGGACTTTCAGTCATCTTGCCCATGTGGTATGATTTGCATGTCTCAAGTGATTCATAATCAAGTGAGTCTAAACGATCCATCTATATGGAGTTTCTTCATGCATATATACCAATAGACATGGTTCGCATGTCTCAATCTTTTCAAAAATGAGTGAGTCCAAAGATCCATCTACATGGAGCTTCTTCATGCGTTCTATACCAATATGACTCAAGTTGCAGTGCCACAAGTATGTGGTACTATCATTACTATCTTATATCTTTTGGCATGAACATGTGTATCACTACGATCGAGATTCATTTTAGGTGCAAGACCATTGAAGGTATTATTCAAATAAACAGAGTAACCATTATTCTCCTTAAATGAATAACCGTATTGCGATAAACATAATCCAATCATGTTCAACGCAAACACCAAATCTCGATAGTAGAGGGAGCATGCGATGCTTGATCACATCAACCTTGGAAACACTTCCAACATACATCGTCATCTCACCTTTAGCTAGTCTCTGTTTATTCCGCAGCTTTTATTTCGAGTGACTAACACTTAGCAACCGAACCGGTATCTAATACCCTGGTGCTGCTAGGAGTACTAGTAAAGTACACATTCATACAATGTATATCCAATATACTTCTGTCGACCTTGCCTGCCTTCTCATCTACCAAGTATCTAGGGTAGTACTGCTTCAGTGACCGTTCCTCTCATTACAGAAGCACTTAGTCTCGGGTTGGGGTTCAACCTTGGGATTCTTCACTAGAGTAGCAAACGACTTGCTGTTTCATGAAGTATCCCTTTTGCCCTTGCCCTTCTTAAACTAGTGGTTTTACTAACCATCAACAATTGATGCTCCTTCTTGATTTCTACTCTCGCGGTGTCAAACATCGCGAATAGCTCAAGGATCATCATAACTATCCTTGATATGTTATAGTTCATCACGAAGCTCTAGTAGCTTGGTGGCAATGACTATGGAGAACTATCACTATCTCATCTGGGAGATTAACTCCCACTCGATTCAAGCGATTGTGGCACTCAGACAATCTGAGCACATGCTCAACGATTGAGCTTTTCTCCCTTAGTTTGCAGGCTTAAGAAACTTGTCGGAGGTCTCATACCTCTTGACGTGGGCACTAGTCTGAAATCCCAATTTCAGTCTTCGAAACATCTCACATGTTCTGCGACGTTTCAAAAATGTCTTGGGTGCCACAATTCTAAACCGCACTGAACTATCACGTAGTCATCAAAACGTGTATGTCAGATGTTTCGTAACATCTACAGACGACGCTGAGGTTCAGCACACCGAGCGGTGCATTAAGGACATAAGCCTTCTGTGTAGCAATGAGGACAATCCTCAGTTTATGGACCCAGTCCGCATAATTGCTACTACCAACTTTCAACTAAATTTTCTCTAGGAACGTATCTTAACCAGTAGAACTAAAGCGCAAGCTATGACATAATTTGCAAATACCTATTTGACTATGTTCATGATAATGAAGTTCATCTGATTATGAACTCCCACTCAGATAGACATCCCTCTAGTCATCTAAGTGAAACATGATCCGAGTTCAACTAGGCCGTGTCCGATCATCACGTGAGACGGACTAGTCAAGATCGGTGAACATCTCCATGTTGATCGTATCTTCTATACGACTCATGCTCGACCTTTCGGTCCTCCGTGTTCCGAGGCCATGTTTGTACATGCTAGGCTCGTCAAGTCAACCTAAGTGTATTGCGTGTGTTCCGAGGCCATGTCTGTACATGCTAGGCTCGTCAACACCCGTTGTATTCGAACGTAAGAATCTATCACACCCGATCATCATGTGGTGCTTCGAAACGACGAACCTTCGCAACGGTGCACAGTTAGGGTGAACACTTTCTTGAAATTATTATAAGGGATCATCCTACTTGCTACCGTCGTTCTAAGCAAATAAGATGCTAAAACATGATAAACATCACATGCAATCAAATAGTGACATGATATGGCCAATATCATTATGCTCCTTTGATCTCCATCTTCGGGGCACCATGATCATCTTTGTCACCGGCATGACACCATGATCTCCATCATCATGATCTCCATCATTGTGTCTTCATGAAGTCGTTACGCCAACGATTACTTCTACTTCTATGGCTAACTCGTTTAGCAACAAAGTAAAGTAATTTACATGGCGTTATTCAATGACACGCAGGTCATACAAAATAATAAAGACAACTCCTATGGCTCCTGCCGGTTGTCATACTCATCGACATGCAAGTCGTGATTCCTATTACAAGAATATGATCAATCTCATACATCACATATATCATTCATCACATCTTCTGGCCATATCACATCACATAGCACTTGCTGCAAAAACAAGTTAGACGTCCTCTAATTGTTGTTGCAAGTTTTTACGTGGTTTGTAGGTTTCTAGCAAGAACGTTTCTTACCTACGTATGACCACAACGTGATTTGCCAATTTCTATTTACCCTTCATAAGGACCCTTTTCATCGAATCCGTTCCGACTAAAGTAGGAGAGACAGACACCCGCTAGCCACCTTATGCATCTAGTGCATGTCAGTCGGTGGAACCTGTCTCACGTAAGAGTACGTGTAAGGTCGGTCCGGGCCGCTTCATCCTACAATGCCGCCGAAACAAGAAAAGACTAGTAGCAGCAAGAAGAATTGGCAAACTCAACGCCCACAACTACTTTGTGTTCTACTCATGCATAGTAACTACGCATAGACCTGGCTCATGATGCCACTGTTGGGAATCGTAGCATAATTTAAAATTTTCCTACGCTCACCAAGATGCATCTATGGAGTCTACTAGCAACGAGGGGAAGGGAGTGCATCTACATACCCTTGTAGATCGCGAGCGGAAGCATTCCAATGAACGTGGATAACGGAGTCGTACTCGCCGTGATCCAAATCACCGATGACCGAGTGCCGAACGTACGGCACCTCCGCGTTCAACACACGTACGGTGCAGCGACGTCTCCTCCTTCTTTATCCAGCAAGGGGGGAGGAGAGGTTGATGGAGATCCAACAGCACGACGGCGTGGTGGTGGATGTAGCGGGTCTCCGGCAGGGCGTCGCCGAGCTTCTGCGTGAGAGAGAGAGAGGTGTTGCAGGGGAGGAGGGAGGCACCAAAGGCTGTTTTCTGCTGCCCTCCCTCCCCCCCTTTATATAGGCCCCTGGGGGGTGCGCCAGCCCTAGGAGATGGGATCTCCAAGGGGGGGCGGCGGCCAAGGGGGGAAGGGGTTGCCTTGCCCCCCAAGGCAAGGGGGAACTCCCCCCTTAGGGTTCCCAACCCTAGGCGCATGGGGGGAGGCCCAAGGGGGCGCCCCAGCCCACTAGGGGCTGGTTCCCTTCCACTTTCAGCCCACGGGGCCCTCCGGGACAGGTGGCCCCACCCGGTGGACCCCCGGGACCCTTCCGGTGGTCCCGGTACAATACCGATAACCCCCGAAACTCTCCCGGTGGCCGAAACTTGACTTCCTATATATAATTCTTCACCTCCGGACCATTCCGGAACCTCTCGTGACGTCCGGGATCTCATCCGGGACTCCGAACAACTTTCGGGTTTCCGCATACATATATCTCTACAACCCTAGCGTTACCGGACCTTAAGTGTGTAGACCCTACGGGTTCGGGAGACATGCAGACATGACCGAGACGCCTCTCCGGTCAATAACCAACAGCGGGATCTGGATACCCATGTTGGCTCCCACATGTTCCACGATGATATCATCGGATGAACCACGGTGTCGAGGATTCAATCAATCCGTATGCAATTCCCTTTGTCAATCGGTATGTTACTTGCCCGAGATTCGATCGTCGGTATCCCAATACCTTGTTCAATCTCGTTACCGGCAAGTCTCTTTACTCGTACCGCAATGCATGATCCCGTGACTAACGCCTTAGTCACATTGAGCTCATTATGATGATGCATTACCGAGTGGGCCCAGAGATACCTCTCCGTCACACGGAGTGACAAATCCCAGTCTCGATCCGTGCCAACCCAACAGACACTTTCAGAGATGCCCGTAATGTACCTTTATAGTCACCCAGTTACGTTGTGACGTTTGGCACACCCAAAGCACTCCTACGGTATCCGGGAGTTGCACGATCTCATGGTCTAAGGAAAAGATACTTGACATTGGAAAAGCTCTAGCAAACGAACCTACACGATCTTTTATGCTATGCTTAAGTTGGGTCTTGTCCATCACATCATTCTCCTAATGATGTGATCCCGTTATCAATGACATCCAATGTCCATAGTCAGGAAATCATGACTATCTGTTGATCAACGAGCTAGTCAACTAGAGGCTTACTAGGGACAGGTTGTGGTCTATGTATTCACACATGTATTAAGATTTCCGGACAATACAATTATAGCATGAATAATAGACAATTACCATGAACAAAGAAATATAATAATAATCATTTATTATTGCCTCTAGGGCATATTTCCAACACTATGGTTCGACCTCGGGACCCAGCCAGTCGGTCGAAAACACCCCACTAGCCACACAGCTTCATCATGCTAACATGGCACGAAAGATAGGTTTGGTTAGCTCCGTCTCAACCAGCCACAATGTCTCTTGTTCTAGGCGATTCTTTTTATTTTCCAAGCTTTTTTTAGTTGTAATAACACCACGGCAAGCTAGCGCCGCTCTTCGTGTGTGCCCGTGCAAAGGTTAGACGATGGAGAGAAAAGGGAGATCGCAGACCTGGGACCCACCAGTAAGTGAGTCAACGGGCATGCACGTGTAGGTGAGGCACTCCCTCTACTCTACTGAACGTAATACTGTAGAAAATCAAGTTATGGGACAAAGCCAACAACCGTTGTTGTTTCAGGCTATCGACTTATGCTTTGTAGTCCAGGTTGCCAGTTCGAATCTCATCTTTCAGATTTGTTAGTTTTAGGTCCAAATTTGATTAATGACAAGTGGGACCCTCGTGTGTTGTTCCGATATTTCAGTGTAGGATGGTTTTTTTGAACAAACACTTTGCGCGGTTAGACAAGTAATGGCACAAGTTACATGTATTTTGCAAGTTTACAAAAAAATTGGCAGCGGCATAGAATATCACATCCACCCCGCAGCTTAGATGCTATGGTGATACAAGTTTTTACACCGTTGGAAGTGAGATCCAATTGCTTGGGAGTAGTCTTTGTAATTATGCGCAATTTCCAAACTCTCCAAAGGTTTTTTTGCAAATAAAACATTCAGGCCTCGTGTGTGTCGCTGCATCTTGGATCCAACGGCTCCCCGTTACTCATATTAGGTGCTCCCCGTAGCTTAATTACCCGCTACGGTGATATGAGCATCTAGGTCGTATGATCAGTGATCAGATGGCACATGCGTAGTACTTGTACATTCTGCGCAATTCCCAAACTCTCTCAGCTGTATATTGCAAAAACATTCAAACCTCCTACTGTGGGCCGTTAGATCTTCGTGAACTCGTATCACCATAGAATCTACGGTGCGGGAGCACCTCATATTCTCTTGTGCGAGAAAACATAAGGTGATCTCGCAGCTTGGATGCTACGGTGATACGAGCTTCGAGGTCGTTTGATCTGAGATCCAATGGCATCTGAGCAGTCTTTGTGCTTGTAAGCAGTGGCCGAACTCTTTGGGGGCTTTTCTGCAAAAAACCATTCGAACCATCGAGGAGGCGTTGGGTCACAAATCCAACGGCTCCGAATAGCTTGTATCACCAAAGCATCTAACGTGTGGTAGCACATGATATTCTTACATACAGGAGAATATGATGTCCTCCTTCATCTTAGATGCTACGGTGATACGAGCTTCGAGGTCGTTGGATATGGGATCCAAGGGCATCTGAGTAGTTTTTGTACAAATTGTGTGCAATTCTCAAACTCATCAGGGTTTCCTGTAAAAATATTAAGACATCATGTGATCTGCTATATCTCAGATCTACAAGCTCCAAGCAACTCGTATCGGCATATAGCATCTAAGGTATGGGGGCACATGATATTCTCCCGGGGAGGAGGGGTGGGGGGGTGCACAACCAATCAGTGGTTGGGAGGGTGGGGACAAATATAATCTAAACAACCCTAAACAGAGCTTCACAATTTTATCTAAGGTCGAGGGGGTGACCCCCGACAATCATAGCTCCGCCTAATTAAACACAACATTTGCATGTACCGTAGTACTAGACTTAATATTCATGTTTTGTTTCATGTTCGTTTTAAATATTGAATTGAGGACCATGCATGTCTTACATTTTACTCCCTTCGTTCCTAAATATTAGTCTTTTTTAGAGATTTCAAGTGGACTGGCACATACGGATGTATATAGACATATTTTAGAGTGTAGATTCACTCATTTTGCTCCGTATGTAGTCGCTTGTTGAATTCGTGTCATACATGCATGGTTTGGAAAAATAGATGCACTATACTTATTGGATTGTTGTTGTGTTCGTGTGTGGGTGTTTGTGTGTGTGTGTGTGTGTGTGGTCATATGCTTGATACATACAAAGTTTTCTCACCTCCATATTGTTCATCTTTTAAATTTGAATTTGCATTGAAAAACTTAGCAGGGATACCATGAAATGTGAAATCCACGTTGAAATCACTATATCACAAACTCACTCTAATTCAACAACCCGTCATAAATCAATTACCACGTTGAGATTAGTATTTGCAAGGAAAATACGGGCATTGTAATACACGTAGATTCGTTCGGCAACTTAAAAGGTTCCTTTCGTATTCCCGAATGGTAGGACCCAACGGCGTACCAGCCAGACCTTGGCTCGTGTTGATCCTAAAAAAAAAACCGGGCTTGTGTCCTTCTGGTGGCGTGCGTGGTACGCACATTAGGCAATCCCAACCAGTCGAGCCTCCGCGTTTCGAGTCGAAATATCTGGCGGCCAGAATTCCAGCCCTAGGAAATTCCCCTCATGTCCCCGGTCCATAATGACTACCGATGAACAACGGAGCGATGCTTTAGTAACTAGACAGCGTTGTGTTCAAAAAAAAGTAACTAGACAACGTTACCTACCATGCCGAGCACGGTTAATTCCCTTGGTCACCGCTCGCCAAGGTCACCCATTAGCTGCATTGCCTAGTACTACTACTACTACTACACCAGGATGAGCACAGAATTGAGCCCGTTTGTTCGTGCCTAGTACTTGAGTTAATATATCAGGCAATGCACTGGTATGGAGGGATTATCCTTTTGCTCTGCATATATAACTTGTCTGAAGTCTAACTAAGCAAAATGTTTGACCAAATCCTTTCTTAAGAAATACAACAGGACAAATGTATGGCTTGAAAATTCATTGCATGATGCAGGTTATGATATTGTTTCGAATCCTGGACCTTAAATTTCAGAAAATCCAAAAGTGACCATAAATTCTTGAAACTGAGCATGGTCACGTGATATGGCACAAATATTACTTCGTAAATTTTTTCTTCAATTTGAGACAAGCTGGTTATGACAAGTTGCACAAATGAAGAGCCAAGGTATTTTGGAACAAAGACCTGTCACGTTAAGGCGAATGCTTTCACTATTGAAACCGTGGGCGTTTGCATGCCGCCACGAGTCCCGCTTCTCATCGGTAGGTGCCGTCCGAGCAAGCATGTGAGTCGATGGGAGGCGTGCGAGCAGACCGCTGCGCCGGCTGAGGGAGGCCTGCGAGCAGACCGCTGTGCAGGCTCACCGGGAGGCGAGCCCTTTGACTAGGCTCCGCCGCCCACCTTCGTCCCAACTGCTCCCACTTTTAATGTCGCCGGCGCCGCAGTTTAAAATCAACCCCGCACTACCCGGTATCGCTACAATCTTCTCCCTTCCTCTCAGATTCTCCTGTCGTCTACCTCCAACCAGCCTGACCTAAACGTACACCATGCCGCATCACGATGGTCTTCCCTTAGTCTTCCAGTTTCCTGAGGAAGACACCCAGCCAGAGTCTCAAGAACATAAGGCGCTTTGGGACGAGCTTGAACTGGCCTTGCGGGAAGACGCCGCGCGTGTCCGTGCTCCCGTTCCGGCTCCCGTCGCCCCGACTGCGCCAGCGCCCATCCCCGTGGCATTGATGGGCTGGGAGCCGCGCATTGTCGCCGAGCTTGATGCCACGGGGTTCCACGAGGTCCCCACCGACTTTCACGCGCCCGTGCACCTACCAGGGCATGCGCCTGCGCGTGCACTGACACGCACGCCCATGCCAGTGCCCGTGCACCTGCCAGCGGATGCGCCTGCGCGTGCACTGACGTGCGTGCCCGTGCTGGTGCCCGTGCACATGAATGTCTCCGCCGCTCCGTTGACAGCGCCTGTCCCCGCGCGGGTGCCAGTGCCCCCTCAGCTGCATGGATGGCCGCCGTCGACTGCTTCCTTGCACCAACGCCAGTCGCCTCCTCCGCCAGTTGACTCGCTCCTGGAGACCAAAGTCCAGAACATTGTATCCTTCCTTGAAGCTAGGGCCAACGTCCAGGAGTACGCCAACAATGGTGCAAGACGCCGACGACACACAGAGCATGGCAGAGGAGCCGCTTCCCACCGCAAGATGCCCCCGCGCCGCCGCGTAATCTAAATTTGCCATGAAAAACGTTCGGATTGCCATGCTTAAAATCCGAACGTTTGTCATTTCCGTTTATTTTAGATGGATCATCGTATAATTTAAAGTTGGAGTCAGACTGAATGAAATTTATGGTTTGATCGACTGAATGTTCTGCTAGAGCCGTATCAAATTAAATATAAAACGTCATCAAGCCACATGTATTCCTTGTCGTCCAACGACCTGGACCGCTTCAATGTCGACCGCTCAAAACGTTTAGCGTGCAGTTAATTTCATGCCAAAAATAGCGCTAATCACATAATAACACACAAATAATATCCAACTTAATATCCGCATGCACTTAATATACTTCCAAATTAACGTGCATTGCACGTACACACTGACTAGTGCTGCTAGCACGTGAAACTGGTGCCGTAACTTATGAATGCATCCAGATATGGTCAACGGCAACATCGCCCGCGAGTTCTTCGTCTTTGCCCGTGCATCTAAACGTAGAAGGGGAGGAGAGAGAGAGAGAGAGAGAGGGAGCACACATGGAACCCACCAGTAAGTGAAGGCGAATAATACTAAAAATAATATTACATGTTATCAATTAAATAGGCTGTGGTAATATAAAAAACATTATGTGAAAAAAGGGAGGTACAACAAACATTGTTGTTCTACGTATGTTGCCTATTGACGTGCGGCTTGAAGGCCCTGGTCGCATGTTCGATCCTCGTCCTTTATTTTTTAATTTGTATATGGGTCCAAATTTGTTTCATGACATGTGGCCCCCTCGGTGTGTAGTTTGTAGCACTTTAATTTGTGGGTCCAAATTTGTTTCATGACATGTGGGCCCCTCGGTGTGTAGTTTGTAGCACTTTAATTTGTGGGTCCAAATTTGTTCCATTCCAAGTGGACTATCGGTGTGTAGTTTTGTAGCTTATTTATAATAATTAAAGAGAACAATAGAGTTTTTTGCAATAATACCATGGTGCGACGTTGAAGGCGAGAAAGGACGTGCGAGAGAGCGATGACCGAGCAAGAGGGAAATCAACTAGGGGAGTTGCGGGGGTTGCAACGGTGTTTCGAGTAGTTGTGGTCCGAATGCTACGAAAATATAATCTAAACCGACCAGAATAAATGCCTACACAAATTAATCCAAGGTTGGAGTGCCCCTCGCAATGTAAATAGCTCCGGCTTTGTGAGGGATGGAGAGGTAGCTTCAATGTGTGGAAGATACGGCGTGAGAAAGCGAGGTCAATCGAGAGACATATAGATAGAGAGACAAAGTGAGTGTGGTCCGACATTCATGGAACAAATATATATGCTCTGGAGAGATATTGTCCGATTGAGCTTTTGGCAAGGGTGAGGGCTGTAAGATAGAGCTTGAGAGATGATCCAGTCACAGACGTGTAGATATATTTTCTGCATGGGAGGAAGCAAGGTCGATCGATCATATAGGGTCGTCGTGCCATCGAAAGAGTGAGACGGGTTGGAGAGAGTGACCTAGATAGACAATGTGCGTGAGAGAGTATACAATGTGAATAAGTCGAATTGGGCTCAAACATGGTGATATATCGTTTTTGTCCGAGAAAGAGCGAGGTCAATCGAGACATACAAAGAGAGAGAGAGGGAGAGAGAGAGAGAGCGTGGCCCGCCATGAGGTCGATAGAGTGGGGGCGGCTTCGATGGACTGACCTAGATAGACAATCTGTGTGAGAGAGTATAGAGTGTGCCGATCGAGTCCCGAATAGGGAGATATATCATTTGTGTGTGAAAGAAAACGAGGTTAAACAAGACTCAGATAAAGAGAGCGAGATTGAGCGAGTGTGGCCCGCCATGCGGAAGAAAGAGTGAGACAGTCTCGAGGGAGCGACCTAGATAGACAACGTGCGTGCGTGCGCACGAGAGGTTGGGGGGCTAGACAGGCAATGCATGTATTTAGCACGAGAGGGTGAGAGGGAGAGGGAGAGAGAGAGCTCGGCATGGGGTGCAATGGCGGGTGTGTGAGGTAAATAAATTTCGTAACAGAGTGGAAAAAGGGGGTTGTGTAGTTGAGAGAGTTAGAGATCGAAACATGGAGAGAAAGAATGGATGTGTGTTGGAAACCGATAGCTTCCTAAGGTGGTTAGGAGAGGAAGATTGACCGAT